>NW_012102155.1:2246399-2284580 GCF_000951045.1 Mandrillus leucophaeus
AAAGAAAAACAATGCCTTCAGGAACTGTTTGTCAGTCACTGCAGGAGCAGAATTTATGTGGCTTATCCTTGAACTATCCTTGATTAAAGTCCAGGACATGGGAGCTAAAGCCCAAACCAGTGAAAAGAATTCTCTGCGGGAATAAATTAAACTGGTCTGTGTATGACAGTGTTTGTAGTGGGTGTTTGTGGCTGATGTGCCAACATCAGCTCATCCCAGTTGATCAGTCTAAGCTTGTCAAGGTAATTCCATTCCTTCTGTCAATAATTCAGTCAGGAATGAGTCTGTGACCTAATCTTGGCCACTGAGAAGTGAGGGCAGAAAAATCTAGAGACTCTGGGAGAGGTTTTCTCCAGTAGGAAATGCAGGAAGAGAACGTCTTTCTTCTTTCGTGAGACACTGTTGTACAGGGATGGGACATCACAGAATGAAGCCAACACCTAGCATGGCAGAGTGGATAAACAGAAAAAGCTCTTCCTCAGCTACTGACTCAGTCAGCCCTGGAGACCTTCTAGTTTTATGCAAGCTCATATATTTCCTAATTGTTAAGTCCTTTTGAGCTGGAAATTATTTTACTTGCAGTCAGAAACAGCTTGACTGATAGATCTTTCAATAATCTGTCTTTGGCCAAGTTATTAAATGATAGAAACTATTATGGGGGGAAAAGGAAAGCAAGTGGAGAGGTCATGACCCATTTTAGACTTACCTCTCCAATCAGCCTCATTTTTGTTTTCAACC
Source organism: Mandrillus leucophaeus (assembly GCF_000951045.1). NCBI lineage: Eukaryota > Metazoa > Chordata > Mammalia > Primates > Cercopithecidae > Mandrillus > Mandrillus leucophaeus. Next base: position 2,247,138 of record NW_012102155.1, read on the forward strand.
ACTCTTCACCTCCTATTATACTTCTATGTAACAGGAATACTAAACTTGCTTTCTCTTGCCATTACTCTCTTGCACAGTCTATCCCTTTCCCAAGAATAGCTCCCTTACACCCTTGAGTGTGTATGCATACACACACACACACACACACACACACACACACATACACACACCCCTCCAGCCTGGAAAGTTCTGCTCAGCCTTCTTTTTCAAGTTCATTCAGAAACCACTTCCTGAGAGGTGAGGGTGGGGTGGCTCTTTTGACCTATACCCCCAACCCCTGCTCATTTAGAGTTCCTGTGGTAGGAAGTCTCTAAGTTGGCCCCAGTGATCTTTTCTTAAGGAATTTCTTCCCTTTGATGTGAGTTGAATTAATGAAATATAAATGAATTACAGTGAAAGTATTTCCTACTTATAATGTCACTTCCAAGATTAGGTTACAAAAGGATCATGTGTCCAGAACCCTTTCTCACTATTTGACTCTCTCTTTCTTGGATCGTCAATTGCCAGGGGCCCCTCAAACATCTCTAGAGATGCTCATGTGATAAGGAAACAAGGCTTGCCAACCATGCCAGGGAGTTTGGAAACAAATCTTTTCAGGTTTGCAAAAAGTCACATAAGGTAGCTTGGAAACAGATGCCCCCTCATTCCCAAATGAGCCTTCAGATGAAGCATGGCTCTTGTGGAAGCTTGGCTTCAGCTTTATGAGAGATCTTGAGCCAGAGGAACCCGGCTCATCTGTGCCTGCATTCTTGATCCAAATAAATAAAGAGATGGCAAATATTTGTTGTTTTGAGCCACTAAGTTTTGGGGTAATTAGTTACACAGCACAGGTAACAAATACAATATCTCTTCTCTGGGTTCCCACAAAAATCTGTAGTTTCCCCATCACAGAACTTGTATTATAATTATCTGGTTATTCATCTAACCATTTAACTAGATTGTATAGTCTGTGAAGGTAAAGACGTTGTTTTGTGTGGCACTGCATCTTCAGCAAATAACACTGTCTTGGTACATAAAAGTATGCTGATTCTCACTGAATAATAATAGACGTTTGGGACTCTACAAAGTATGTGGCACAAACATGGCTGTGGATATAAGAAGTTGGGTCAAGGAGGTGAGTACCATAGAGAAGGACAATACAATTAATACCTAATTATAAAATATTTATTAATATAAAAGATGTGTAAACAGACTGAGCACCAACTAAGATGGTACTAATAGATAAAGTAACATTTTGAATATTATATCGTGATAATACACTGATGTTGTGGTAAATGGTCAGTAAGGAGAAAGGGCATCACATGGTGTAAAGAACACTGGCCAGGTAAGCAAAGAATCAGAATTCTGCACCCTGCCTTTCTACTGAAGAGCACTGGACCTGGGCAGATGGCCTGACTTTCTGGGCCTCAGTTTCTTAATGGTGAGGTCAAAGAAGGCATTACATCTTAAAGATTCCTTTTAACTCCAATACTCTGCTTTACATATAACTTTATTCTGTTGAGCACTTATCTCAAACGAGTTCAGAGCAGTGGTGCTTATCTTTTTGTCTTTTCATCTCATCATATTTGAAGGAACACGTGTCCCTGTGAAACAGTGATTCTCAGCCTCTATGGAGGAAAGTGACATATCACATGATGGGCCTGTTAGAATTTCTGAGTAATATGTGTAGTGTGAAAAGATCTCCCAGATGACTCTGACCTACTTGATACCCACTTTTGAAAATCTCTGAGGTAATACAAAATGACAGACCAATAAATTTTGGTCCACAGACCAGAGATTCTGCTGTTTGATAAAAACGAATACAGTATAATTTAACTATATGTTTAGTTAGAAGCTTAAAAGAAATAGCTGAAAAATAATCTCAGTTGAAAAAAAAATCAATAAGCAAACCACTCTGGTAGAGTTGCGTCAGAATATAGTTCTTGGAAACAGCATCACAAACTTTCCTATTTTCTAAAGTTTCTGTACTTACATGAGCCTCTGAAACTGGAAATCTATCATGTACTTAGAAGGCCATACTTCAAGGCATTTACCACATCACCAGATTCCTATATCTACAGGATATTGTTGTCAATATCTTGAGTGAAAGACTCGTAACGCTCTAAATAATTTACAGCAGTTTTTTCTAAGATGTCATAATCATCATGGTAACAATAATACCCAGCGTTTAATTCCTTCATTTTCCAAAATGCTTTTCACCTGTCATTGCATTATCCTCACAATGTGCCTGTTAGGCAAACAGTGCAGGTGTCCTGAACATTATGTTTTTCCTGCATGTTCACTCACTTAGTCAATGTACACAGTAATCCAGAGCCCACTGTTTGTCAGAGGACTCAACAGAGATAAAACACCGAATAAGACATGGTTGATGTTCTTGGGGGCTGAGAATGTATAAGGATAGGTAGATATTTAAACAAAAAATTTCAATGCTGTCAGGTACTTTGTTTTCTTTTCCTACTGCGGCCTGTGCATCTATCCTTTACCTGGCCCAGACCTGGTGCCAAGAGTGGAATCATTTAGACTTTAATGCACCAGCAAATATCCCTTCACTCATATACCATCCTATGATGAAAAATAATTGCTTTTACTAACTTTTTAACTTTAGTTCTTCCACAAATTCCAGAAACATAAGAAATATGTGGTTCACTGTTTAACAAAAGCCATTTCTCAGGAGTACTGATGTTCCTTTGATTAGTTAGAGGGACCTTCTCTTAGAAGAAGCTCTGAAGTCTAGAAGCTCAATCAGTGGGATGTGAGAAGTTTTAATCTTTGAAGGAAGCCAGTGTTATGTTGGAACTGGTGTAATGGCTCCTGAGAGCCAAATGTATACGTGTTTTCCCAACTCAGTGTCCAGAAATGTCAGAATGATAGCTTGAAATTTTCCATGGTGGGAGTGTTTTCACCTAGAAAATTGAAATCCCTGAAAATCATAACTTCTTTCCTCCTGAAGAGCCAATTGTTAAATATTTACCAGCATACCACTGACAGTAGCTTACCTTCCTTCACCTGGGACTTGATTAAGTTGATGGATTTACTAAACTATTCTGCATATGATATGCATAACAACCTCTTAATTTGGGTTTGAATATAATTATACACTCTGTATTAATTTCTTTTCCCCTCCCCCACATATATGGGTTAAAAATTCCCTTAATTTGGCATGTAAATGTATGCAAAATAGCAAACAATTCATGTTTTATGCTGAGAAGCCTGGAACATTAATAACACTGCAACCTTAATTACGCAGCTACCAAACCAATGCTCATTAGAAACCGCCCTCCTATATTGCCACCTATGGAAAATACTCTGCTGAAATGCACTTTGCTTCTATGATTGACAAAGACATAGCTTTCATCTTGCTGAAAAAAAATCAAATCAAAACAGGAACATGCAAATAAATATCTTCATCTTGAAGATTTTGTTAATCATCATTTTGAACACCTTAATTCTTTTCTTTAATACATACCTCAAACCAAAGCACTTCTCTGGAAAGATGTTTCTGTTCCTCTCAACCGTCTTACTATTTTCTCAGTAATCATGCTGGAAATTTAAATGTCCTCTGAGTGCTCACTAGAGCACTAGGGCCACAGAAGAGGTTCAATAAATATGTATTGACTACATCAATTTTAAAAACTTCTTTGTAATCCTATGCAACAAATTAGCAAGCATGGAGTTTTTTTTGTTTTTGTTTTTGTTTTTTTTTGTCAGAATGTGCATCTTTCTTTCACTGCCAATACTAATGTAAGTCCTTATTATCACAGCTTTTCCCAGCTACTTATCTCATTCTGGCCTCTCTCCACTGTTAAGCATTCACACAAAAGGCTTTAGCTGAGTTTATGTTGTGGAGTGAGTACTGGTTTTAGGACTGACATGAACCAGATATCCTGTCATCAAGATGGGAGAAACACAAATGGACACAAAACACTGTCTGCAGTATGACAAGGGCTGTAACCACAGCAAACACAGAATGCTATAAAAGTGGAGAGGGGAGGGAGTAGAACTATTTTAAGTGGTAGAGAGTCTTGAACTGACTTTTGCAGTGTGCCTAGAACTTTGCTAGGGGAACAAAGTGGAAAATATAGCCCAGGGAGAGGGGAAATAGTATGGGGTGTGTATGGTCTTGAGCAAAAGCAGTCAGGATTCAGATTACTTGAGTTACATTCTGACTTTGTCACTCTCTGAGTGACCTTATGCAAATTACCTAGACTCATTTTATAGATGAGCTGCAGTTGCCTTGTTTATAGAAGGGGACCATGTAGCCTATAAGACTTTGAAGAAGATTAATAGGGCTAATGAATGGAGATTTCTTAAGCTGGAGTTTACCACACCTTAAATGCTCCATAAATGCTAGATTTTTTTCTACTAGTCCAAATAGAGGGAACAGCATTTGAAAAATTATGGAGGTGAAAAAAAAGCATAGTCGGTTTCAGGAAGGGCAAGCTTACCTTAAACAGAAATACTGAGTGTTGGTTGGAGAGTGGAGAAAGACGAAGCTGGAATGGCAGATGGCAACCAGAGTCTGGAGGACCTTGTGTGACATGCTCAATTCTTTGGACTTTAAGCTGGAAGTGATGAGGATCTATTAAAGGATTTTAAGGGGACACAGACCCATTTTGCTTCCTGCTACTAAGTTGAACATTATTTTTATTGTCACTCTCCTTCCCAAAACTATCAAATGGAAACAGAGACAATGTTTATTCAACATAGAAAGACATTTTATTTAGGCTACTGCAGTGGGGAAAAGGGACTCTAGTTGAACTCAACTCCACTAAAAATAAAAAATAAAAAAAAAATAAAAAAGATAGAAGACTTTGTAAACACTAGTATGCTAAAGGAAAAGTACTGAAGGATGTTGGTCAGGGGTGGTGTTGGCCAGTGTGATTAGGCCACTTGTGTTTGCTAACTGGTACTTATGGAAGTTAAGGTTCCCACCTTCCTACAAAAACTGAGCAATAGAGGTCCTATTCTTCCTGAAGACCTAAAAGGGATTGATCCTAGGTGCTTAAGAAGGACATTCCTGGGTTGTAGAAGATGCATCTCAAAGGGACAGAAAAGAGTGTCAATTGCAAGCTTTCTGAAGTAAATGCTCTGAGAGAAAGATGTCAGAGGCCTACAGTCTGGGTTTAGCTGAAAAAACAGTAAATTCTTTTGGCAGTGTTGAGCTTTCCTCAAACAGATATTTTCAGGGGACTGAGGTCATCCTAAGAACATGGCCTTGGGCTGATAGAAGGCATGCTGGAGCTTAAGTCTTGTAGTGTGGGGGTGAGGATAGACAAAATCATTTTTTCTCAGAGTTTGCAGTTCTCGTAGGCCAAGGTTGAGACCTAGACCTAGTTAAGAAGATGGCTCGGAGGAACCTGTCTAAAGTTCGGTCAAGGACAGAATCTTTGTCAACCCCTTCTAGTAGCTCTTTTTCTTACTGCATGGCATCTAACAGCTTTTTGCTTAACTTTCTAGACCCTTCATAATCTGATCCTCTCTGCTTGAGAATACTCTCTTATTTTGGACTCTGGGTTTTTACCTTTGTTGTTTCCTTTCTCCTCTGCCCCTTGCATCATAGTCAGCCTTCAAAGCCCCACTCAGTGAAGACCCTATCTCTGCAAAGGCTTATTTGATAACTCCACACCCTCTTCAGTGAACTAGAAGATTCCGTTTTCTTGCCACACAAATTCGCACTTAATTATCACACAAACTGTGTTTGGGAGATTTGAAATTAAAGAAAGTTTAATGGACTTAGAATTCAGAGGGGTTTGAATCTCACTTCTTCCACTGAGCAGCTTCTGGACACAAGCAAGTCACATCTCTGAACTTTAATTTCTTTATTTGTAAAATGATGATAATACTAACCCCCAAATATTATTATAGTTGAATTAGATTACATAATATTTCTGAAGGCCCCCAACATGGTGCATAGCCTAAAGTTCATGTAACCTAGATGTTTATTGATCTTTTATCATTTTATGTATACTAATATATCATTTTCCTAATTGAATTTTAAACTTTTCCAGAGCCAAAAATATGGCTAATAGTATTCTCTTCTACAATATCTATCAGAGCATAGAGAGTATAACAGGCACTCAATAAATCCTAGCTGAAAGAATTGATTAATTGCATTCTTAGAAGAAAGAGGCTGAGTGTGTTGTACATTCTGTGAAGAGTTTAAGAGATGCTCTATAAGGAAATGAATCCTCCAGATACCTACAAAACAGAGGCTAAAATAATATAGTTTTAGGAAGCATTAATTTAGATTAATAGGCTTTTTGATCTCAAAAGACTCTCCAATAGCGTTTTCGACACTAGAACAGTTTAAGCAGAAGTCTTAAAGAAAACTAGGAAACATATATAATTGTGTGTAACTCTGAAAAAAATCTGGCTGAATATTAGGCCCAGCTTTGAAAAAAAAAATTGCAATCAAAACTGGAATTCCTCATCCCCTCACTCCATTCTTGCTGGGTCGGCTATCTCAGAGTAATTAGCTTCTAAACATCCTCATGTAATAAATGAATAGACCAGCAGACTCTGAGAGTGATTTATTATTCATCATGAATAGCAAGTGAATGAAATAATTTAACATCCACTAATCTCTAAAAGGGACCCACTCATTTTTAATCATCTAGTGTGACATGTGATCACTCATTCACTTACATCCCCCCGAGCTCATCCTACTGCATAGTGAGCAGCAGAACGCTATTTATGTACTTCTGTGACATGAGTGTATCATTAGGTGGATATTACAGCCTGTGGAATTGGGACCATGTTTTTGTGCAGTGTGACAACTTGACACAATCCATACACATGTCACCTTTTGCATCCCATTAGTATCAAGGGAACCCATAAATGCTAATATGGCATAGTGATAATTATACAGCTCACAGTTCTGAGGCTAGGATTAGAAATGGCAACCAGGTTGACGGTTATAGATTGTGGTGGTTTGTCATATGAGAGAGAATGCTAAGGGAATGGTAACTGGATGATAATCTTTGTCACGAGACAAAGTCTAACTGAAGCATTTCTTATTCTAATTGTAATTGCACTGGTGAATATTGTACTGTTTATTTTTGAGTCACAGGAGAATGTAGAATCAGTATCTTAATGTCTGATGTATTTGGAGAATTTCCTTTATCTAGCCACATTGTGTATATTTCTTAAAAATTTAGGAAATATAGAGCCAAGTTTTGCTGTAATTATAAATCTACATATTTCTAAAAGGGCAGAGGAGAAAATTAAATTGACTAGGAGGCCAGTTAAATTAGCCAGTTAATGTATTTTGGCTTTGGTACAAAAATTAGTAATAATTGTCATGAATACAGCCCAGTATTTTTGAAGTGCCTGCGTGGTGCCATGCACTGTTCAGACATCATCTTATTTAATTCTCGTCACTATACTGTGGGGTGGGCAATATTATTCCTATTTATACATGAAGGAATGCCTTAACTCAACCTTTGGTTTTATCAATGTTGACAAAACAGTTTGGGAAACAAAAATTTGACTTTGATCATGTGACTTATTTAAAAAATATTAAGTTTAAAATTACCTCCATTCTTCTTTTCTTAAGAATAGTCTTTTTGTTTGGCTATAACTTTGGTGTAATTATTATTTTATGGAAATTTATTATTTTAAAGTTATTTCTACTATTACATTATTATTTTTAGTGCAATTATTATTTCTAGTATAAACTCCAAGAAAAGGAGTATTTCTTTTTTGTGCCAAGGTTCAATAGGTCAATGTATATGAATGAGTATATGAGTCACCTAGGGCAGAATCTTGTTAATATGCACATTCTGACGCAGCAGTGGCAGAAGGTGCAGTATGAGATTCTGCACTTCTAATAAGCTCCACAGTGATATTACTACTGCTGGTCCAGAGACTACACATAGGTTGAGAAGTAAAGTGAGGCAAATTGAATTCAAACTCTCTATAAAGCAGTCACCATTCTGGCTTGGAAGTTAAAGGAGCCATAGCTTTTTTTCTCTCTCTCTTTTATTGGGGTGGTTAAATCTTTCTTTTTTTTTTTTTTTTTCTCCATGAGTCTTGTAGATCAGGGCAGAATCCGTGATTTTTCTTTTGCTCTTCAGACGTATTTATATTTCATTGGGGTTATCTTTAGTTTTTCATATGAGACCAGTCCTGATAGGCTACATTGGTAGTTATAGTAAAAGAGTGACCCATATCTCTTCCAAACTCCAGGAAGTGCAAGCAGGTGCAATTAATTTGAAATAAAAAGACCAAGCAATAGAATATATAGGACAGGAAAAATCCATTCTGGGTGGCTTTTACCAAGTCATTGATTGGCAGTTTGACAGGGGAGCACTAAGGATTTAAACCTGTGTATTAGAGTGTTTGGAGGATATTACTTGTGTAAAAGACACTAACCTATATAAGCTTCTATGGTTCATAGGACTGTTCTGTCTTTGACTTGAAAGCCTACCTTTAATGTAATGAAGGCTTTACGTGTGTCAGAATGTGAAGCAAGTGTCCTTGTAGGTAGACATTTCTATCAGTATAGGTGACTGTCAGAAACCAAGGGCCCTTAATATGCCTTCTTCATGTGAAATACTTGCCTTGGTGTTTTACAAGAATGAAAGAATATGTTTTGAGCTGTATGGCCAGTGGAGGAGTGCTGATCTCACCAGATCTTGGATGAAGCCAAATATTTACTGAAAACAAGTCAGGTTCATGGAAGTAGCAAGTGATATCAAGAGAGAAGAGGCTCTAGGGTCAAACCCAGTTGGGTTTGAATTCTGGCTTTGCCTCTACTTGGTCATGAGACCTTGACCAACACATACATTTTCCTCTTCAAAATGGACAATATCACTGCCACATAAGTTAGTGTAAGGGGAATGCTGTCTCCAGTGTTAAAGACCTCACCCCAAGTAAGTGCTCTATTAATTGTAGTTTCCTTTTCCCCTTTGCACGCACCAAACATGGGCATTTCAGATATAACTGCAAGCCACACTTTTCGGCTGATTTGTGAGAGGAAGGTATTGATACATTTCGTCAACAATGTTTAAATCACATCCTCTTAACCTCTGGTAATATCAATGTCAGTAAAAACCAGCTTAGGAAAGGAAAATAGGAATTCAATCACACAGTCTATTTTGAAAATAAAAAAGCTTTGGATCCCTCCTCCTCTTCCCTTCTCTTCTCCTTTTCCTATAGCTCTTTCTCCTCTTCTTCTTTTCTTATTCTCTGCCTCCTTTCCTCCTTTCCCAATTTCTTCAACTTTTCTTCCTCTCCTTCTCTTTTCTTTAAAGTTTATATTTAGGTAAAACTTTGGTGCCATCATTTCATTTACCACTATAATCTATAAGAAGAGAAATACTTTTCTTCTGTTCAAAAACGAAAGGAACCTGAAAAACTCAACTGACTTTTCAATATATTTCCATATATAGATATATTTCACAAATCATGCCCACACCCATGTAATTCCTTACAGCAGGCAAAGTCCAGCCTCCTGGTGTATACTTCTCTTAGAGGCTTATTTTAGATTTAAGAAGATTTATGGATAAAAAAGGCAATATCCTGGAATACGTACTTTTTTCCTTCCTCTTATAAAAGTACGAATAGAATTTGTACCAGAGGATGCAAGATCATTCTTTTCATTTAAAGAATAACTATGAAATCTCAGTTCTTCCAAGATTACTGATACAATAGGTCAAATACCTTAATCTGATTTTATTTTAGCATCTTTTTCCATGCATTTGTCATTTTTTTTCTCTTTAGTAAACCTTAGTAATTTTGATAAAATTTTTCTGGTTTGTTCTTTCTCGTTGCTTAAAACCTTTCAATGTGAGGATTCAAATACTTGCTTAAAATAGGGACCCTTTATGGAAATAAGAGAGGATTAGTATTCAGAGAAGAGAGTAAGAACTTAAGACTTGGTTTCCTGAAGTTACTTTAAGAAGTAGAATCAGCGCAAGAATCTGACTCCGAAGTTTTCGTTTCTTTGATTGACCAACAAACTACATTGCCTGTAATTGGGCACTACAGTGCTGGACCATTAAATAGGATGAAGACTAATATAAGAATGAGAAAATTAATATGTCTTAGAGTTCAAAACATATATCAAATCCCTTTGATATTTGGAAACCTTTTATCTCCCATGACTTATAGCATTATCGTATACTTCTAATGGTCTATCTAATACTTCTATACTTTCAATTTCTCATCTGTGAAGTCACAAATCAAAGTTGAGATCTTCATTTACATGACTAGGAAAACTACTTTCCCCTACTTCTGATTTGCACTTTGACTATCACTTCTTAGTTTGACTCAACTCATTTGCATATAAAAATCCTCCATTTTGGATGAAAGCTTTGTTGTGTTTTATATTTTTCCATTCTGATGAGCTTCTACACTCCTTTTTTTTTTCCAGTTCCCCACTAATATTTGCCTTCTCTGCCTCTTTGGTAGACTTTCTTCATAGCTTTTGAGCTCCTGGCTGCCTCTTTGAGAATGGGGGTCTGTCTGCCAGAGGTGGCTTTCAGCCCTGTCTCCTTCTGAGAATAGAACTTCTCTTGGAGATCTTTTCTGTTTCTGCCTGATTCCAAACCAGTGTTTAACCCCTCTAAGGCTTTCTCCTTTTTGTCAAATCAGCACAAGAGGGGAAATTCCTCTTCCCTGGAATTATCCAGTAGTGTTCTTAGATCCTATGTGGTCCCTCTCTAGACAGGATTTTTTGCTTGCTTGTTTGCTTTTTGGTTTTTTAAGTCAAGACCATTTTCTGAGATTTTTACACAAATTAAAACAACAACAACAATAATGCAGTTTCCTACCATACATCACAAAGAGGCCCAAAAGCCAAGGTGTTGATTGCTAGCAACCAGATCTTAAAATAATGTTGATGTTGTACCCACCTATAAGTTAAAGCACAAATAGCAGTTCTACCATTGAAAGTTCCCTGTATTGCATTCACAGTTAGGACTTTGCAGCATTTGAGTTTGACTCCTACTTAATACTTTGCTTTCCCAGTCTTATTTGGCAAATCTAGTTAATTAATAGCCTTATTTTAATAGGGAAGCAAAGTTTCTCCTCCTTAGGCTTTATTAAGAGACCAATTGAGACAAGAACAAAGTAAAAGTCTGCCTCAGGCACAGAGAAATATAAAGGATAATGACATTCCTTTGAACATGTTAAGTGGACACTTTTCCATCTCCTTTCCACCCCCGCCCCCCAGTAGTACATCAGCTTTTAGTCTATAAGAAAATAGTAGGTAGTATTGGAGACACTTCTATTTGGGCCAGATTTCTTTCTATAATAATAGCTGTAGGGCTTTCAAATAATTCAAATTGCACATGTTTCACTTTATAATATGTTCCCCTTTCCAAGTCATCTGCCCAATATAAGAGAAATATTTGGATAATATCATCCTCTTCCTTTTCCTCCTCCCCCTCCTTTTCGTCTTCCTCTTCTTTGGCAAATTTCTATGCAGGCATAATATGTCTGATATTTCTATGAGGAAGTATATAAAGAATATTCATGTCAACTGCAAAATTTCCAACCTAAAATTCCATAGGATATTAAATAGAACAAACATAAAAAGATGTAGAGAAAATAGTATTAAGTGTCTTGGGCAAAGATTAAATAGGATTACTCTTATTCTTATTCTTGGCTTAGCCTGTGATTTCACGTGTGAAAAGGTTGTTTATGAATTTTCTGTTTAACAAATTTCTAAGAATTTTCCTAGACTAATCTATTATTTCAAAAAATAGCCATATAGTTTCACTTCGTGATCCTTGAGATTATGTCTTATATCAGTTTCTGAAAAAAAGATAGATTGCATTAATTCTTGAAAAATAATCTTTTTGTGAGCATGAACTTTGTATTTCCGGTTTCTCTCTAGTCCCTCACTTTTCCTGAAAAACCTCTGGCTAAGCCCTTCCCATTTACTACACAACTATCCTAATTACAATTTAGAGAACTGACTGGCTGGGTTGAATGCATCAAAAAATATGTCTTCTGGTGATGAATCCTGTCGTTTACTCTGAACCAACACAGCTATGAGCTGTGCTTTTCAGCTTCCTAATTAACAAGGAAAAACAAGGTTGAACTGTTAAGATACTTCCTTGTATTAAAGCTGCATTTCAAGTCTCCGTAAACATAAAATGCCTTTCTACCAGTTGGGGTAGTTTTGTAGATTACAGTGCTTCCTCATCTCAAGGAATCAATCTAGGAGTGCTGATGCATTTCATCACTGACTGAGTAAAGTCAAATTGATTATCATATTCATTAGTGGTATCAACCTTGTCTCTATCCTTAGCATCATAATATCAGTTGCAACATATTATACATCAGTGAATCATTCTCTTTTTCCTTTTAGCTCATTATATGGGGAAAATCCTATTAGAAGAGGCCCACATTTAAAAATATTAAATATACCATTGTTCTTTCTCTTTGAATTGCATTCTTATTTCAGGCCTGAGGGCAAAGATAGGAGTTTTAGCTCATACCATTCTTTCACAAACTTTGACTTTCACTAACATAAGTTAAGAAACATTGCCTACTTGGAAAGAAGGCAAAGAGAGGGTGACATGTCCTTTCAATATCATATCAGACCGTTAACAGGCCTATCCAAAGATTATTTAATTATTCAGGGGAATATACCTCTGTTTGATTATATCTAAATATTGACTAAAAATCTATTTTCTGTGAAGTTGCATGATTTTTGGTAAATTTTTATCTAGTAGAGATTCAAATAATTTCTGCCCAGAAGAAAAGATAACCCCAAAGGTTATGGTTTTATTGCCCTGTAGGATATATTAATCAGTTTTGTGTGTGATACCATCTTATTCAAATGTTTTTGCCCCCATGCCTATATGATTCCTCTGCTCCACTCATTCTTTGAATCAGCATTACTGTCTAGCTGGTTCTCTTATTAATAAGTTAAATAAATATTTAACTCATGCTTATTCTATATTTGTATGCATTATGCTTTATAACTTCTTGAAAATTATACTTTGACAAGTACCTCTCACATGCAAAGTTGGTGTGAGAGTTTTTTTTTCTGAAAAGTAATCAGCCAGAGAAGCCATCACTAATTAGTTTAGACAAATGAAAATTCATTTAAATCTATTTTAGTATCCAACACTACCTCAAGGACATATAAACCTCATTATTTAAAATATTGATTTTCTAACAATATGTTAAGGAATTGTCTTGGGTTCAATGCAACAGATGGAGGATCCTTAAGGCATGCTACCCTTAACAGTGCAATTAACGGAAACATAGTGAAGCAGTCACCTTTATCCAGTGAGCCTTTCAAAAGAATTTTGATTACCCTGGCTTGCATGAGAAAATATAAATTCCCTTCAATTTCTTCAACAACAATTTTATCCATACTGGAATTGAATTTATTTTTTAAAACAAACAAATGGCAGTACCTTTCTGCTTAAACTAATTCTCCACGTAAGCCTATGCAGCCCTTTGTCGTTACTGCTGCTGTTGTTTTTATTCCCCATGTGACTGGTTTGTAAAAAAAAATTAAATGTTTTGAGCAGGTGATACCTAATGAACAAATATTTACAAAGTCAAAAAATATAAAAATGTATATCGTAAAAAATTTTGCTTTTACTGCTGTCCCCATCATGCTATCACCACCCTTTCCCTATTAGCTTAAGTATCCTTCCAGGTCTTATTTATGAAAATAATAGCACCTACGACTATACCCTTATTTGACTCTCATTTCTACACATAAAGAAGCAACCTATACACAACGCTTGGTACCTTATCATTTCACTAAGGTATATGGATATATTGGTGATCTATTCATATTGGTACATAAAATACTTTCTCACATATATATTCTTAACACAATGTAGCCTTACCCTAGGTAACAAATGATAACTTTAGTAATGAAATCTCAGATGAACACATAAGGGTGCCATGCAATACTAAACATTTAATATACCAATGAATATTCTAGGTGCTTGAGGTGCAGAATATAGTAAGACCCTGATCTGATCTTAAAAAAACTCAACGAAAACAAGCAATAGGGAAAAGACCGCTTATTCAATAAATGGTGCTGGGTAACTGGCTATCCATATGAAGTGACAAAAATGGACTCAAGATGGATTAAAGACTTAAATGTGAGATCTCAAACTATAAAAAGTCCTAGAAGAAAACCTAGGAAATACCATTCTTGATATCAGTCTTGGCAAATAATTTATGGCTAAGTCCTCAAAAGCAATTGCAACAAAAACAAAAATTGACAAGTGAGACCTAATCAAACTAAAGAGCTTCTGCACAGCAAGAGAAACTATCAAGGGAGTAAACAGACAACCTACAGTGGAAAAAATATTTGCAAACTATGTACCCAACAAAGATCTAATATCCAGAGTCTATAAGCAACTTAAGCAAATCAAAAAGCAAATAATCCCATGAAAATGTGGGCAAAGAACATGAACAGACACTTCTCAAAAAAAAAAAAAAAAGATACACAAGTGGCCCACAAACATAAAAAATGCTCATCATCACTAGCCATCAGAGAAATGCAAATCAAAACCACAGTGAGATACTATCTCACACCAGTCAGAAAGCCTATTCTTTCTTTTCTTTGCTTTTCTTTTTTTTTCTTGGAGACGTGGTCTCGTTCTGTCACTCAGCCTGCAGTGCAGTGGCACAATCTCGGCTCACCACAACCTCTGCCTCCTGGGTTCAGGTGATTCTCCTGCCTCAGCCTCCTGAATAGCTGGGACTACAGGCATGTGCCACCATACTCAGTTCATTTTTTTACTTTTAGTAGAGATGGGGTTTTGCCATGTTAGCCAAGCTGTTCTCAAACTCCTGGCTTCAAGAGATCCACCTGTCCCAGCCTCCCAAAGTACTGGTATTACAGGTGTGAGTCACCACTCCTGGCAGAATGACTGTTTTTAAAAAGTCAGAAAATAGCAGACGGTGAGGCCGTGGAGAAAAGGGGACACTTATACACTGTTGGTGGGAGTGTAAATTAGTCCAACCATTGTAGAGAGCAGTTTGGAGATTTCTCAAAGAAATACAAGTTGAACTACCATTTGAGCCAACAATTCCATTACTGGGTATATGCCCAAAGGAAAAGAAATTATTCCACTAAAATGACACACACATCTTATGCCCATCACAGCACTATTCACAATAGCAAAAACATGGAATCAGCCCAAGTGCCCCAAAACAGTGAATTGGATTAAAAACCGTGGTACATATATACCATGAAACACTACACAGTCATAAAAAAGAATGAAATAATGTCTTTTGCATCAACATTGGTGCAGCTGGAGGCTAAGTGAACTAACACAAAAATAGAAAAACCAAATATGGCATGTTCTTACTTATACATGGGAGGTAAGGATTGGGTACTCATGGGCATAAAGATGGGAACTATAGACATTGGGGACTATTAGAGGGTGGAGAGAGGGAGGGGGACACAGGCTGAAAAACTACGTATTGGGTACTATGCTCACTACTTGGGTGATGGGGTCAGTCCTACCCTAAACCATAAACCTGCATATGTACACCTTGATTCTAAAATAAACATTGAAAAATAAAAAATAAAAAAAAGAGAGAAACTCACTCTCTTGTACTAGAGACCAGATATAACTAAAGTGCAGAGTGGTCAGTGCTATACTAAAAGCATTTTTTAAATGTATTGAGGACATAATCCAAGGAGTGATGAATTTTGCCCTAGGGAATGTGGGAGAGAAGTTCAAAAGACAACAAAGCATTTTGGGAGGCCATGGCTGGTGGATCACCTGAGGTCAGGAGTTCAAGACCAGCCTGGCCAACATGGCAAAACCCTGTCTCTACTAAAAATACAAAAATTAGCCAGGCATGGTGGCGTGCGCATGTAAAACCAGGTACTCGAGAGGCTGAGGCTGGAGAATCACTTGAACCTGGGAGGCGGAGGTTGCAGTGAGCTGAGACTGCACCATTGCACTCCAGCTTGGACAAAAAGAGCAAAATTCCATCTCAAACAAAAACAAAAACAAACAGCAAGAACAACAAACAAACAAAACCCCACAAAAACATGACATTTGAGCAGTGGGTCTTGAAATAATAATATGAAGCATACTCAAGTCATTTCTTAGTCTAAATGATGAGGTTCACAATTTTTGAAAGAAATTATTTGACTCTAATTATCCTTTTTAAACTTTCCTCCCATTACTGTACCCTAGAATATCAGGATAAGTAATTTTGCACTCTCCTTGGTGTTCACATCTTTTAAGTGTTTATCGATTGTTTCATGTTTTATCATCAGTTTGCCAAGCCCACCTAGCTTAGTGCCTTTCAATTCCTCTCCTACACCAGCTGCCTTTCTTCCATTCATGAGTGCAGCCTGTTCCTGGCTTTCCAGCCCACATGACACTGCTGTATATTCTGAAAACAGATGTTCAGAAGCAGCCCTTTTCTAAATGTGAATACAAACAATTCCCTGGTATGGGTTTCCTACCTTTCCAATGATTCCTGCCAGCTTAGTTCATTTGCACATTTCATTCCCAATCTATTTATCCCAATGTAATAGCTTAGTCACCAAGCTCTCATGCTAAATAAGAGCTCTTGAAATGCCAACCCAAACTCCTCCCAGTATGACTTGCTATCCATTTATTTTCATTTGTTTACAGTCTATTCAACCTTTCAGCTGGCTTTTCAACCATGAGATAGTGTCCATATAGATGTCAATTTTTATTAAGCTCCTAACTAATTTTAAAACACGACGCAAGATGCTTTTCTGAAGTTCTGTACATCTGCTACTCTGAACTCCCACGTTCCTTAATGGTGCAATTCTCTAGAAATGACCTATCAAATATGATGAAGCTCATTGCTCATGATCTGCATTTCATGCCAGTTCTTTTCTTTTCCTGACCCAGGCCTGTGTGGTGAGACCACAATGACACTTAGTGGTCAGGCTAGCATTTTGGCTGGCCTAATAAGCCACTGTTACTCTTCACCAACTGTGGTGATTCCATGGGGCATAATATTTTTAAAATTCTCTTTCCCCAAGATTCTCACCAGCCTAGAAATTGGCTGGAGTTCTGCTATTATTCTCATCTCAGAGCAATCAGTGAAGAGGTTTCAAGTACAGAGGCATAGTACATCACCTCCTTGAACTGCCGGCTTTGATTTAAGGACGAGAAAATCTTGAGCAGCCAAACAGAGCTCAAGGTTGAATTGTTTTACAAAAGTCTGGCAATTTTGCCCAAATGCATCAATTTCTTTGATAGCATCAGATAATATTAACATGGCACACTTTTTAAATTACAACCCCCAATATTCCTGACCTCCTTTTCTGGCTTTGTTTTTCTATTTAGCATTAATCCCATGTGATATACTTCATATTATACCTACATTTTATTTTTCTGTCTTCACCTCCCCCGACCCCTTTAATGTAAGTTCCATGAGGGAAGGGATTTTCCTCATGACTGTTTTCCTTTATGTTCAGTGCCCAAAAAGGTGCCTTGAACATAGGAATTGCACAGTAGGTGTTGGATGGCTGAATGTATGAAAGAATGATTTTATATACAGTGCACATCAGCTTAGTAAATTATTCTTTTTCTCTACTGGGCTCAGTCCACTTTTTTTCTGTTTCTACTGATATACTGCCTTTTCTCTTCCTCATCTCTAGCAT
Organism: Mandrillus leucophaeus; assembly: GCF_000951045.1. Lineage (NCBI taxonomy): Eukaryota > Metazoa > Chordata > Mammalia > Primates > Cercopithecidae > Mandrillus > Mandrillus leucophaeus. The sequence continues at coordinate 2,264,734 of NW_012102155.1, forward strand.
CCATTTGAATACTTCCTCCATATTTGTTACCTCTTGGAAACTTTTCTTGAACTGCCACAGGGAGGTCAACTCCTCTTAGTTCTCAATTTATGTTTATGTTGTTCAGTTTTTGAGGACAGCAACTCTTTCACATGAGGCTATCCTCTCTTCCAAATGCCTTAATATGCTGGGTGGTAAATGCTGCCAGCATTGTTATTTCTGCCACATCAGCACATATGTGATGGGAAGAAAAACACTGTTTGGTTTCCAGATTTGAAGAGTAAAATGTGCATTATGCAAAATGGTGCCTTGTCTTTAACGGGAGTAGTACCAGGTTTAAATCCTAGCTGTCTTTACCGTCTGTTTGACCCTAAATAGTTGTTAAAATGTTCTGATCCCTAATGCCTTCATCTATAAGATGAAGTTAATAATATTAACACCTTTCTTGCAGGGTGAATGTGGGGCTTGGGGCTAATATGTATCAAACCCCATACTTGATAAATAGGCATTACCACTAACTGGCTATTATTAGTATCGTTGTTGTTGTTATTGTTACTGTTACTATTATTGTATCATTCCTCCTTCCTATGATTTACCACCTATACTGTGCAGGAATCTCCTCTCCAGTACAAAAAATACATTCTGCTATTTCAATTTGGGATTACATTTTCCATCCATTCATTTATTCAACAAGCATTTTTTGAGAGCCTAGCATGTGCCAAGTACAACACTGAGTGCAAGGAATACAAAAACGAATGCACATTAGTCTCTGCACCTTCATAGCTTTCAGTCTTTGACATTTATTTACTCATTCAGCAGAATAATTCAACACATATTTAGTGAGCATTGATTGAGTCCCAGCTGCAGTTATGGGGACCTGGAATACATGAGTGAAAAAAGAAGATGGAGATTACTTTCTAGTGGAAGAAGATGGAAAATAAACATAAATAAATAAATAAGTGAATTCTGTAGTATGCTACAGTGTGATAAGGGATAGGGACACCTACTGAAGCAGAGGAAGAAGGGCCCAGGGTGTTAAGTGGGTTTGGGGGGCAGGGTGGTTTCAGGGGCCAGGGGATTTGTAATTTTTAAGTGAGGTGGTAAGGGCAGAATTTCCTGGGAATGTGACATTTGACCAAAAACTCAAGGAAATGAAGAAATGAGCCGCATGGATATTTGAGGGAAGAACATTTCAGCAGAGGGAATATGAGCAAAGCGGGGGGCTGTTGTAACAGAGGGCTACTTTAAAATGTGGCGGCATGGGAATGCAGGGTGCAGGAAAGAGACGTAGAAGTGAGAATCTTGGCTGCATTTTCCACTGCCCAAGTCTTAGTCATTTTCTGTTATTCCTGTGGCTGAAGTGCCTAGCTTCCTCCCCTGACTAGAAAGGCTAGATCTGGGAACAATGAATGGAGAATGGGTGATGTGTTTGCTGATGACACCTAATCACCCACTTCTAAGGTTTTTATTTTATTTTTATTTTTTATTTTTGTCCCCACCCCTATGAGTCTAGGATCCTTTATTTCAGTGGTTTTTGTATGCAACAGAAGAATGTTGCTGCCGGAAGTCTGAATTAAGACCCCACGATCATGCAAGACTACCTCTTGACTTTCTGGTTGTAGTCCCATGAGTCAAATGACAAAAAAAGACGTGGTGGTATTGGAAAAGGTTTCTGTGGATGCCTAGGACAATAGGCCTGAATTTTCAGGGAACAATCTTTGTATTGGGAGGCATAGATGAAATGTAAGAATTTTCGTGGAGGCCAGGCGCGGCGGCTCATGCCTGTAATCCCAGGACTTTGGGAGGCCGAGGCAGGTGGATCACGAGGTCAGGAGTTCAAGACCAGTCTGGCCAAGATGGTGAAATCCCATCTCTACTAAAAATACAAAAAATAGCTGAGTGTGGTGGCAGGCACCTGTAATACCAGTTACTTGGGAGGTTGAGGCAGGAGAATCACTTGAACCCAGGAGGTGGAGGTTGCAGTGAGCTGAGATCACACCACTGCACTCCAGCCTGGGCAACAAGAGCAAAACTCCATCTCAAAAAAAAGAATTTCCCTGGAATCCCTATGCAGACTGTCATATCAGTAGTAAAGTTTATCTAATGGGGAGATCAAACTTCCTTGTCAGCAGTCATTCAGTCTTTCTTTTTCAAGGGCTCTGACCGTCCAGTCAAACCACTAGTTTCTCCTCATAAACGTGTGTGGCTTCTTACCCCAATCAACTCCCCTTTCAGACAAAGTAGCTGCAGATGATTTTGAAGTTCTGTATGCCACTAATCTTTCTCTTCTGTGTTGTTTAGGGTCACATCTGAGTACCACTACTGGCCAATTCAGATTATTGTGCAAAGTTCACAAACTTTTTCTTCTTGGATATCCTAGGCCACTTTGCCTAACATACTTGAAGTAGCCAGTTTCTCTGATTGAAAACCGGACCAGTTTATCTGTAAATTCAGTCAAGGTTTTCACTGAACAGTTATCCTCATGTTTACACTGATTATTTTCTCAGTTTTTAACCATTCATTTTTAAGCAGAAAGTAGTCATAGTTGTGCCTTTTTACTTGGCTCATTGGATTTGCCAGACATGGAGAAGTTTTTTATGTTCTTTGATTAAAACTTCAGTCACATATTGTCTTTATGTTTTTTGCTGTTCTCCAATATAAAAGTTAGACTCTTTAAAAATATTTAGGAATTTTGCAGTCTCCTTTCTTAAAGTATAACTTACTACAGTAAAATGCCCAAATCTTAACTTATAAGTTGATTGACTTCAAACATATCTATATCCTCTTGTAATCACTCCTAGATAAAGATTAAAATAATTTCCATCAACTTAGAAAGTTTCACCATGGCCCTTCCCAGGCAATATTCCACCTCAGAGGAAACCATTGTTCTGACTTCTATCTCCATAGATTAGTTTTGTTTCTTCTTGAGCTAAATAATTACATAATACAGTATGTATTTTTTCTGCTTTCTTTTGTTTAACACAGAATTTTTGAGGTTCATCTATATTGATGTATTAGTAATTTGCTCTTTTTAAATTGCTGAAAGTATTCCATTGTGTAGATATACATGGTATTTTTCTATTCTCTCATTGATGAACTAGAGAATTGTCACCAGTCCTTCACTCTGGTGAAGACTAGAAAAAACTTTCAATTTTTTTTTCTAGTTTATGGCTATAAAAAGGCTTCTATAAATATTCTTAACATAAATTTTATTTCATTTTGTTTATTTTTAAGATAGACATACACATGCATTTCTCTTGCTTGCATATCAAAGAGTGGAGTTGGTGAGCCATGGGGTGTGTTTAATTTTTTAGGAGACTGCCAAATCATCTTCCAAAGTTGTTGGACTGTTACATATTCCCAACAGCAAAGGAAGAAAGTTCCAGGTGCTCCTGTTCTCACCGACACTTGGTTTTTTCAGTATTTTTTTTTTAACTTTAGCTATTAAAATGGCTAATTAGTGAGAAAACTGTACATTTTGATGTCCTTAAGGAAATATACCTGCTACTGAACTCAGATAAGGAGCTGAGCCTGAAAGGACTCACAGAGAAGAAAGAATTCTGTTTAGACAGAAAAAAAAGTTTCAAGTCTGTAGATTTTTTTTACTAACATCTGAAGAGTGATGCCATGCTGTGAATTTTCCTTCAGCCATGAATTGCGATAACGTAAGAAAATGAAAACACAAGCGAGGTCTATTCACAAAAAGGTAGAATCTGGTGTGAAGAACCATAACTGGCAAAAAGGAAAATTTTAATTTGCAGTTATTTGAAGTGAGTGTTCTTTTTTTTGATCCTTTGATTTTTGATCACTCTGTTCTCTCTACGTGGGTGCTATTCCAAACACTCTTTTCTTCAAAATCCTTGATACAGTTATGTGTCATTCCTGTGGGAAAATTTCCCAACTCTGACTTGCGAGACTGGCCCTAAATGGAACACCCTGTGCTATAAAAATGAAAGACACTTTATAAATGTATCTCTTCTAAGAGGTGTGCTATATTTCATAAAATAGAGTTAACAAATGATCAGCTTTTAGAGTATGAGTTAACACTAAAATTTTAATATTTGTTCCAGTTTGTCATATTTTAAAATTATTTCCAACTTAGTCTTTTTGAGAATGTCATAGAAGAATAATTTTATTTGAAGAATCAAGAAAAAATCCAACCTACTCTACTGAGAGTCAACGATTCTACTAGCACATTCCAAAAATGTCTTTCCTTTGAATCCTCATTGTATCTTATGGATTTATCACACATACTTAACTTTTTCTTTACAAACCTGTTTCTATCTGCTAGATAATGACAATCTTAATGACAGCGATCATAGCCCATTCTCCACTCCCGAGGCCCGGTATGGGGTCTATCACATATTAATTGATGATAAATGTTTCTGAAATGCTGAATTGCATGAAGGAAATGAGAGAAAATCACATAAGCTGCTTTCAAGTCCCAACCTCTGAGAACAATTTGGACAACTCATTAAAAGGAAAATTTCAGGATGTGTACAATGTTATTTTCTGTTTATTCCTGGACATGAATATAATATTTGCTTAAACTCTGAGAGTTAATGCTAATAATATTTGTGAGACTGTACACTAGCTATAGAATGACAAATATTACAGTTTTCATAATCTTTTCCTGTGGAATAACACATATTAACAGAAAATTGTTTGCTGTTTTCCCATTAGCAAGCCTAAGGTATTGTCCAGTCATTTGGCCGGTGTAGTCAAAATATCCCCACCATTTACGCTGGTAAAAACCATTGAATCGGTTTCTATGAGGTATAGAAAGGACCTCAGAAGCTAGCCTTATAGACTCAATTTATAAAGTCATGGCAAGTCCAAAACAAACAAACAAACAAACAAACAAAACAAACAAAACACCTCCTCACCAAATGTAATAGAAATAAAGAAACAAGATTCCAGATTCAATTTGTATGAGTTTTCTCTTTGAAAAAGTTATTTCTAAGAGCCCTGAAAGTAAAAGCCATTTTACCTAGTTATAGAGAAAATTATTTTTCCAGATTTTTTTTGGTGGCATTTTAGGTAGAAAAAAGTTTTGTAATGAGATTCTCCTTCCATAATTATTCATATCTGTGCATTTGGCAGGTACTGAACACACTCCACTGTATCTCAGAAGGGATCCACAGATAATGATGATTCAGCACAAATAGTTCCAATCTGAAGCATTCAGAGAGTCACTGTGTTTCCTTGTTCTCAGATGTTTTGAAATAAACATTGGCAGTGTTTATTTATGAAGTTCAGGACTCTTTGAATGTGTCAGCAGTATGCCTTGACTCTAAACGGACTATGTTGCAATTTTTTTCCCTGATGATTCAAAACTATAAACTTAAAATTACCTAATTAAAAAGATACGGAACTACAATAAACTTGGACTACAACTTCAGTTATGTACCTTGTCTGAAATTAGATCATTTCAATAACCCCTCTTCATGCCAAAGACAGCGTTTCCTCTTAGTGCATAAACATCCTCTGAACTCTGACTGAGGGTTCTTTGTTGCTTGATCATTGTTGTTTTGAACGATACAATTTTCATTCTTTACCTGCTTTGTTAAATTAAGGATTTTGGCTCAAATTTTTTTCTTAATAGGCTTTGAGTTACATGGAGAAGTAGAAAGAAAATAGTTCAAGAGAAGTGTCAACAAATACTGTTGTGGGGTACTCACTTGTTTAAATAAGAATTTAAAGGTAAAGTTTATTGTGAATAATTCTCGTTCTGGAGAGATGAAAGGAAGAAACTGAATATACTGCAGTCTGATGATAAATATTTAAAATACAATGAGAAATACTCATCTGACATACATATTTCTAGCATTTTCCTGGTGTTGATAATGCATTAATAATGCTTCAGTTGATTGGCGTATATTTTGGTGGATAGGCCAAAAACAGAATGTCAATTGCGAGACAGCAAAATGCCTTCTCTCTTCTATTTTCTCTTTTCTCTAGGTCCCATGAAAACTCAGCTTCTCTATTTGTTTAATGGAGATAATAATTCTTTCCTCATTTTTTTGTAGTCAAATTGGCTGTAGGCTCACCCAAAATGATGTCTATGGACATATTTAAAGACATCACAGGTCATAGAAATGTGTTAAACTTTATTGTTAATGCTGGGTAATATGGTCTGATCTCGTACCTTCTTCTTGCAGTAATTTTTACTTCCCCATTTACTCCAGATGGAGCTTCTGTAAAGTATCTATGTTGAAGGGAGAATTTTGAGCTTACTCATCCATGAAGAAAAGAGGTGAGAGAGACTGAAATGGAGGGGAAGAGGAAGAAGATTATTATCCCTCATCTCTAACTTTTCTCCAAGTATTGGCTTCTAGAGAGACACAAATAATAGTGAGAGAAGTAGGACATTTCCTTTCTTTCCTTTTCTTTTTTGAGATGGCATCTCACTGTGCTGCTCAGGCTAACTTTCAAATAACTCCTGGGCTCAAGTGATCCTTCTGCCTCACTCACCTGAGTAGCTGGGACTACGAGTGTGCACCACTGCACTCAGCTTAAATGTCTTTTTCAATAAATAAATATGTAAATAAAAGGCTGGAGTCTGTTTTAAAAATATTTATGTCAACCCAGAATACAATAAAGAGATAAAAGGTTTAAACAGTGTCTATATATTCCGCCATCCCAAGAGCTACTTAAGAGGAATGCTAGAACTCAATAGGAAACAGACTGAAAATAATTATCCTAATCATAACTTCTAGGGGATTGTGGGTAGAAAGGGGGTGCTGGTGTGAAGTTGTTGCATTTAACTTTACACAACCATACAGGGTAGTTATGTTTAAGCTAATATTACAAGAGCTAAAAGTGAAAGCCCAAGGATGTTAAATTCCTAGGTTACAGTGAAACTAGTATCCAAACTAAGATTTGTTTTTAAAGACTGTTCTCTGGCTATGGCAGAATCTAGTCACATACATGGTACAGCCCCTAGCATTGTGGTTTGTGAAAAATAGATGCTTAACAATTGCATGTTGAGTCAGAGGTCACAGTAGCTGGAAAGGGTAATGGTGTTTGGTAAATTGGATAAATTCACTTTATATTGTTGACTTCTTTCTATATATATATATTTTACTGCATCTGTAAGCTATCTGAAATGTGAGCACTGCATTTTATCTATTTGTCTTTTTGGTTACAGTAAGAAGTACAGGTACTTTGCCAGATTGGTGGAGCAAAATTATAGATGAGATGTGTCAACAATGTGGTTGCCTCTAAATTTGTTTATGAGAAATTTTTGTAAAAATATCTTTTGTCTTGGAATAAAAAGAAGATAAATAATTTTGATACTGGAGTTGTATACAAATCTGCAAAAATTTCATCTAATATTGCCATGAAATTACATGTTTAGAACAATCTTTAACCTACACTTATCTATTACATTTCCTGTCAATGTTATGAAATGGAAAAATGGCTTGGGTGAATTGAACCAATGGCAAGAATGTCAGAGAAAAGTTGATTTCCTATTCTGGCTGTAAGACCAGCTTATAAACTGTTCTTTAAAAACTACTCTTGGCAAAGTATATTTTCATCCATGAGAGAATAACTGGTACCAATCCATATCTCCTGCCAAAAAGCAACTATAAAACCGAGCAAAATACACGAGGTAACTTTTTCCAGGCATTAGAAAACAATCAATGTAGTATTGAGAGCCTGGGAAGTCAGTGCCACGATGGACTCTGCTTTCTCCCTTGGGGGCACCTTCTTGTCACTGGGCAGGGAGGAGGAGCCAAGAAGAGTGGTGGTCTCAGTGACTGGTCTCAATATTGACTGGTGTAAGATATGTGGATATTGAAATCCCAGAGAAAGAGACAAAAGAGAATTAAGTAGAAAATGTATCTGAAAAGTAGAAACTAAAAAATACCTACATTTTAAAGGACATACCAACTTATAAATCCAAGAAACTGAGCACAAGGATAGCTACAAATAAAACCACACCTAAGCATGTCATATTCAAGCTGCTGGAAACCAAAGTTAAAGAGAAAAGTAATTATTAGTACGAAAGAGCAGTGATACAAAAGATAGCTGCTTTCTCAGACAGTGGGGACTTAAATACAATGAAATCACACTTTAAAAGTGTTGAAAGGAGGGGAATAATCAGTGACTTTAAATTTCATACTCTGATTAAATGCTGTGATAGGCAGAATAATGCCCCCTTCCCCTCTCCTAAAAATGTCCACCATAGTCTCATCCCCAGAACCTGTGAATATGTTACCTTACCTGACAAAGGGGACCTTTGCAGATGTGATTAAAGTTGCAGACTTTGGGATAGGGATATTTATTCTGAATTATCTTGGTGGGCCAAGTATAATCACATGGGTATTTAAAAGAAGAGAATCTATCCCAGCTGTGGTTAGAGGGAGACGTGACTGTGTAAGAAAGGTCAGAGAGATGCGACATTGCTGGCTTTGAGGATGGCCATGAGCCAAGGAATGCAGGTGGCCTCTAGAAGCTTGAAAAGACAAGGAAATGGATTCTGTCCTAGAGCTCCCAGAAAGAACACAGCTCTGCTGATGCATTGATTTTAGCCCAGTGAGACCCAGGTTGGATTTCTGAACTATACAGTAATAAATTTTTGCTGTTTTGAGGCATTAAATTCATGGTCATTTGTTATGGCAGCAATGGAAAACTAATATAATATCCTTCAAAAATAAAGGTGAAATTGTACATATTTATGGGGTACAGTGTAACGCTTTGATACATGTATACATTGTGTAAAACCAAATCAGGGTATTTAACATGTCCATTACCTCATGCATTTATTATTTCCTTACTGTCATTAAAAAATAAAAATAAAATCTAAAGGTGCAATGGAGACATTTTCACATAAGCAGAAGTTGAGAGAATTCAGAATTCATCTTTAGTGGACCTGCATTACAAGACATTTTCACAAAGCAAAAGGTGAGAGAATTTGTCACCAGCAGAATTAAGCTGCAAGAAATACTCAAGGAAGTTCTTCTACTTGAAGAAAATGAAATTAGGACTGTGGAATGGAGTAAATAGCATTGGAAATGATACATATGTCCTTTGTTGCTGTTGTTTCTGCGCTAAAGATGGAGCAGCACTCTTTCCAACTCTCTACATCCCCAGTGGATGTTGCAAGTAAGGGCAATAGCATGGACTAAAAATAAAAGCATGGCAAAAGATAACCCATGCCAAAAGTAAACATAAGAAAGCTGGCCTGGCTATATTAATATCAGACAGAGTGGATTATCATGTCATAATAATAATCTTGTCAGACCAAGGTTATTACCAGAGGTAAAGAGGATCCTTTCACAATAATAAAAGGCCCAATTCATCAGTAAGACATAAAACTCTTAAATGTGTAGGCATCTAATAAAAGAACTTCATAATACCTGAAGTAAAAACCTGACATAACTTTAGGAAAATACATATAAATCTAGAATTTCAGTTGGATGTTCTAGACATCTTCTCTCAGTAATTATTTCTGCTCATTGACAGAATGAGCAGACCGAAACTTTAGGAAGACTATATATACTCAAGATCTGAACATCATCAACTGCCTGAATCTAGTCACTATTGATAGAACACTGTACCTGATAATTGCAGAGCGCACATTCCTTCCAGTACTCATGGACTATTCACCTAGATCATATTCCAGACCTTAATAGGAATCTCAATCAATTTGAAAAGACTAAAATCTTACAGAGTATGTTCCCTGACCGCAGTGTAACTGAATTAGGAATCAGTAACAAAATGAGAGCAAGCAAACGTTCATACATTTGGAAATTAAACAGCACACTGCCAAATAACCCACAGATCAAAGAAGTACTCACAAGAGAAGTCAGAAAATATTTTGAACTAAATGATAATAAAATCACAAAATATCAATATTTGTGAGATGTAGCTAAAGCGATTCTTAGAGGAAAATTTGTAGAATAAAAGGCTAACAAAGGAAGAAAAATAGTCACTTTCTGGTGCTCAATAAATTATTAGTTTTAAATCATTATTAACAGTATCATTTACATAGCAAACTTAGTTTAGACAAATTTACAAAGCATGTGTGTCAGGGTAATGTTACCTATGGCATTCATTATCAACAATCACCTCTTAAATTTGGCAAGGAATTTCATTAGCATAGATTCCATTTCCTTGTGAAGGAGAAGAGCAAAGAATTTGCAATTTAAAGACCTGATTCCATCTTCTTCCTCTGGCATTTACTACTGTTCTGACTTTATCTCTCTTGGTGGCAATTTTCTCAACTAAAGTGGAAAAAATGATATCTGCCTAATGTATTTCACAAAGTTGCTCTAGAAAATAGAATGCCATATGAAAATGGATCTTAGTGCGATAAACAGTTAAGGCAATTATCTTACTCATGAAGGGAGCTAGAGAGTATTCCTGCTTCTTTTATGTATTGCTTGTTTCACTGACACTATCATTCTTTCTGATTTCTATATGTGGCCTTGAACTCAACAAAGGTTTATATTAAAGATCTTCTATGGAAATCATTGCAAAATTAGACCAGAAGAGAAACCAATGGGCAACTATGGCATTACAAGCTTGAACCACTTTCACAGCCTGCGACACCTGTTGGGTCAAGTTCATGCTCCTAGGTGTAACATTCAGGGTCTCCATCACCTGGTTTCTCTTTGTTCTTCAGCCTCATTTTAACCTACTTAGCTTGAAAACTTTTAGACTGTTTCATGCCTTTGAATATTTAATCATGCAGTACCCACTGCCTTGAATGTTTTGCAAACTTTTTTTTTTTTAACCTGAAAAACCTACTATGATCCTTTCTAGTTCTAGTTCTAGGCATCATCTTCCCCAGGAAGCCTTTCCCTAATCTCCTTAGGAGTTAAGGGCCCCTTCCTTCTACCCCCACAGAATCCTGCACAAAATACTGTCTTACAATCCCTGACATTGTGTTGTATTTTCTGTGTAGGAGTCTGTCTCATCGCCCAGACTCTTGAGTTCCACAAGAGAAGGACATGTTTTATTCATTTTTGTAGATTTAGTACAAAAGAGTGCATTATAATAGGGTGCCTAGTGCATATTAAGAAATCGATAAATATCCATTACTTTCTTTAAAAAATTGAATTGCTTACACTTATAAATCTGTTGAAAGGATCATGGCAAGAAGCAAAGCTCTTAAAAGTCGTAAAGAAATTATGAATTTTTCAGGGTTGTTGGAATGTGGTTGCCACTTAACATTCAAACTATTAATAAAATACTAATATGGGTATAAATTGAAAACTCAGGTGTATTTTTCTTTAAATAAATTTGGTGCATGGAAATCTGTGATTATGTTGTTAAAATTGAAAATTAGAAAGTGATTCTTCATTTAATAAAGAAGACTTTGTTTATACAAAATAAGCCATAAGATTAAATGGTGAACTGCTTGTGGACCTTAAATTGACCAAAAAAGAGGTTTAAATTTCCATTTACCAGGAATATGTAATATGCACTGAGTTACATATATCTGTATCTTAATAAAATGTGTTGGGCACATCTACAAGATTTTCCTTAAACTGTAGAAGAAGCCTAGAGTATAATATTTAAGAAAGATTACATATTATTCCAATTAAAACTTTCAAATTAGGATTGATTGCCAAGACTACTTGAACTCATGTGGGGAAATTGGAGGAGTGTTTTGATGGAGGAAAAGACAAAACAGAAAATGCCAGAGCCCAAAATAAGTTCCCCAGAAAATTTGGGAGTCATTGCCTTGATTGGATACAGACTGGGAACTTTCCTACTGCTTTGGAATTTGGGCTAACTTTCAAAACTGAGGGCAACTTGTGACAATTGCATTGTACATTCTGAAGAAAGGTACTTAGACATGTTCCCCATAGGATGTGCTAAGGTGTTGGCCAATCATCAAATATTGTCACTCCAAAGAATGCCTGGGAAGAAAATTGCAGGAAAAGAGAGCACTGTGGCACGGAAGGGTAAGCTGTTATGTGACTTCGTCTTGATCCAAGGGAGGAATTTGAGGGAAAACCCTCTGGAGCAAAGGTGGTGAGGACAGGGAGTTTCACTAGCAGGGAATACTGCCATCTTACAGAGTTCGAGAAATTTCCTCAGAGAGTTTGAAGGGTGCCCTCTAGAGCAGGACTTTGCAAACTTTCTGTGATAAAGGACCAACCTGTTTTAATTTCCAATCCATCATGGACAGGTTTATAGATTTACCAGAACTGAATTTTTAGAAAAATGAAACGAACACGATGTTCAGAGGTTACATACTCTGTATTGTAACATCAAATTGCTATAAAAATTTCTGAACAGTACTCTTAATTCCTGCACTTATTTTGTCATGAACTGGTAACAGACTCTTAAGAATCAACATGAGTGCTCAGACCTCCGATTAAGTACCTCTACCCTACATCAGAACTTCACCTAGAGATCTGGTTAAAATGACAATTCTGGGCGCTACTGCCAGTCTAAGCTCTGTATAACTAAGAGGCTCCTGGGCAATGCCAGTGCTCTGGTTGGGGGCACTCTTTGTTTCCAAGGCTCTAGAGAAGTGCAGGCCAATAGAAATATGATGTGAGCCACACATGTAATTTATTTGTTAGTAGCCTATTTAAAAAACAGTGAAAGGAAATGGGTGATTAATTTTACTAATACATTTTATTTAATCCAATATATCCAAAATACTATCACGGGGTTGATATAAAAATTAGTAATGAGACATCTTGCTGTGTGTGGTGTGTGTGTGTTTGTTTTGTTTTGTTTTGTTTTATACTAAGGCTTTGAGATCTCAATTTGGACTAGCACATTTCAAGTGTTCAATGGGCACATGTGGTTAACAGTTTCAGTGTTTGGCCAGGCAGTGCTTGAGTGCAGGCAGCACAGGGCCTGGTGCCTGACTCTGCAGGAGAAATCACAGGTATGAGGTGGCTGAAGATGCACAGCATGACAGAGTGAGGCCAAAAGGCAGCAGTGCTTGAAGTTTCAGAACATGATGGAGAAGGATGTGTTCATTTTCCTGCAGGGCAGCTAGCACTATGCAAGTTAGTGCAAGTTATTTGAAAGGGCCTCACACCATTTCACACCAAGAGGGGTGCTTGCTGGAATGAAGGAATCCCAAGTACCTTCCGGTACGGGAGTCAAGGGTCTTAAAAAGATTAACGAGAGAGTGTTTTGCATGCATCAGGAAATGTTAAATGTATGAGTCCCTGAAAGGGTCTCCAAAGAATTAACAGAGGTGCTTCATGAAAAAGGCTTTTTGGAACGTCTGTCCTGCACAGGGCATTTGACAATGAAGAAAGACACAAATGCACTTGAGCTGGGGAGGAAAAACATTGATTTCAAGAAGAAATTGAAGTTTTGGTGTCTTATTGGGTTAGAGTTTTTTAGTTCCTGAAAATAAGTTCTATAGTACTTGAAAGTAAGCAGAAAGTTGTGGATCTGCCCAAGAGGTCATTGAGGGGAGAAGAAAACTCTGACAGTAGGTTTGAGAAAGGTCGTGGAGACAGACTGAATTTTTTTTGTCCAACTTGATTTATTAAATTGACCATCATCTGTGTGAGCTCGTGTTGCAAAAATGACAACACAGATCATTTAAATGCCTTGTCGTTCACATCTCTACTCGTCAGCCTGACATTGACAACATTGCCAGGCGTATGAAGTAACCCCTCCAAGAGACATTTCAGATATTAATGTTTTGGTATTGTTAAATCATATTGTTTTTATTTCTATAAATTTATCTTGTTCCCCATGTTAATGGCAGAAAGTTTCAAGTTAAAATCAAGGGTAAACACATTTGCTTAGGACTCTCTCTTCTTCTGAAAGGCCTAAGCCAGGAAGGTGGATACAATTGAAGGAAGCCAAGAGAAATTGGTTAGCCTGCTACTGGCTGCAAAGAATAGAATCTCAGATGCCAAGTATCTAAAATGACAATAATAACTTCTCCCATAGCTAAGACTCATGTTGGGTGAATTTCAGGGCTGGTTGATACTGTGACTCAATGACATTTAGGTTTTTACACAAAATTTTTCTTCACGCTGCTATCTTTTGAGCTAGTTTCCTCTTTAGATTGGTAGCAAGAAGGCTATGCCAGATCTAAACCGTGTACTTATGGGCAATAATACCCAGGAGAAGAAGAAAGAGTCACTTCTCAGGCTTCTCTCTCTCTCTTTTTTTTTGAGAAGGAATCTCGCTCTGTCACCCAGGCTGGAGTGCAGTGGCACAATCTCGGCTCACTGCAACCTCCGCCTACTGGGTTCAAGCAATTCTCCTGCCTCAGCCTCCCAAGTAGCTGGGACTACAAGTACATGCCGCCACACCCGGCTAATTTTTTGTGTTTTCGTAGAGACGGGGTTTCACCATATTGGCCACCCTAATCTTGAATTCCTGACCCCAAGAGATCCTCCCACCTTGACCTTCCAAAGTACTGGGATTACAGGCGTGAGCCACTGCGCCTGGCTGCTTCTCTCTTTTTCTCAATTTTTTCTGACAGCCTCTCTCCATGTCTCATTGCCCACAGTTACATTGCATGTCCATTCTTGAATTAACTACTGGCAAGGGAAATAGAGACCAACGAGTAAATCTATATTCCAATGAGGCTACCCCTGGAGTTGAGGTTCATGACTATGAGAAGGAAAGATGGATATCTGGACAAAATTAGGTTCTATTAAAAAAAGAAAGAAGAGGCAATGAACTTCAGGTAAGCACCAATAATATTCACCAAATATCCTATGTAGGTTTCTAATCTAAGTAAAAACATGCTTCCAATGGATAGAGATGTACCACATACTCTATGACAAACGTCTAAGCCAAGCCAGGTAGTCCATGTGAACACAAACCTATTACTGAAACTGTTTCCTGGATAATATCACATTAAATTAAAATTTGGATCATGAAAAGGCTTTTGCAATGACACAGTATTTCAGTGGAGGGACTTTGTTAAAAAAAAAAAAAAAAAGGGTCTCCCACATACTCAACTGAGTTAATCTTGCATTGGATGTCCACATTTAGTGTTAGTTGTGTCAGAATTTTGGTTCAGAGTAGGATGTAAAAAGAAAAAATATCTTCCTATAAATGTGATTGTTTTTCTGCCTTTGTTATAAAAGTTATGAATGTTTCAAGATGTAATATCTTTTTAAGCAGTTAAGTCAGATTGCTGTAGCTAGACCCTGGGACAGAGATAAAGTCTTTATTAAAACCTAAAACAATTTTAGAAGATTATTCAAACTTGTGGGTTTTTAAATGTATTTTTCCAGCATTAATTTGTTTCCATTTTTCTTGGAGTCACAGTGTACGGTTCTTGCTTTTCCAGTATACTACCCGAGCATAATAGTATGGTTAGAAGTTTCATTCTAACAGATCTATTATTCTACATAGTGATAGCAATGGTTAATGCCAGACTAGTCTCCACACAAATAGTACTTGAGGAAAATTTTCTCTTCTTTCATTGGTAGTTTATATTAATATTCCTCACCTTCAATGCCAAATTTAGAAAAAAAGAGAACCCTCAGAAGAAAGACACTATTTTATCCCTTTTCATAGGATACATATTTTGCTCCATAGTTTTTCTTGGTCAAATGGTTTTCTTTTAAGTTCTCTTCTCCATCTTTCTTTCTTGTTTACTCCAGGAATGCAAGCTTGACCTCGACTTTAAGGTCAAAGAATTTTCAGACTGTGCAGTCAGCAGAGAATTGAAAAAAAAAATCAATGTGAAACATATTAGAGAAGAATAAGGGGAAGAGTGATGCAGAAGTGCTGGGAAGTCATGTAGGAATTGGAAACAGCAAAGATTCTACGGAAAGTAAGAATGTCCTGCACTGAGGTGTTTATGATTCCTTTTGCTTTTACTTCCCTTTTCTTACATAGGGGTAGGTGAAAATTATGGTAATTTGAGATCTGGACCACTTTCAAAGCGTTTTCAGGGGATGAAAATGACTTTTGACCTGTAAAAATGAGACATGCTTCATTTTTTTTTCCTGAAACCCTTTTTTCTTTTTCTGTTTTGTTGATGGTAGGGGAAATGACTATATTCCATACCTGTTATGCACACAAACTTAGAAGGGTTTATTGCAGCTCCATGGCTGAAAATAGCAATGAAAATTGTGAGACCTTTTATGTCAGCGTTGGAAATAAACTTCACTTTAAATGAGAACACCTTTGATTTTATAAAGAGACTTATCCAATGTAAAAGCTGGAAAGTTAAAAAGAATCCTAGTGGAAATGTTGATTCTAAAATTCTAGTTTCTAGCCACAGACCTTGAAAAGAAGAAAGAAAGCTAGAAAGATGAAAGAAAGAAAGAAGAGGCCAGGCGTGGTGGCTCACGCCTGTAATCCCAGCACTTTGGGAGGCCGAGGTGGGCGGATCACGAGGTCCATAGATTGACAATTGAGACCATCCTGGCTAACACGGTGAAACCCGTCTCTACTAAAAATACAAAAAAAAAAAAAAAAAAAAAAAAAAAAAAAAAAAAACTAGCTGGGCATGGTGGCGGGCGCCTGTAGTCCCAGTGACTTGGGAGGCTGAGGCAGAAGAATGGCGTGAACCCGGGGGCAGAGCTTGCAGTGAGCCGAGATTGTGCCACTGCACTCCAGCCTGGGTGACAGAGCAAGACTCGGTCTCAAGAAAAAATAGAAAAGAAGAAAAGATCAATTGTCATTTATGACAAGGATTATCATCTCTTTCCTTATTTATCACTGGAATCAAGAACAAACTAGGTATAGAAAAAAATCCCATTACTTTGTGAAGCTTAATATTTACTGTAACTTACTGATCTAGAGAATGATCAGAGAAAATTTTAATTTTTATATATGTATACATATTCTGCATGTATATGTAAATGTGAAAAGACAAACAGGTTCTTAATCATCTTTCCATGTGGCTGATTTAAAGCAATTATAAAGCCAAAACACTATACTCAGTTATCTGGAAAATATGAAATGTTCTCTCAAAAACAGATTAATATTAACTATATGGCAAATTTTCTAAAAATCTAACCAATCTTAATATTTGCACTGGGGATAGAGAGAACTGTCTTATTACAGATTTCTAGACATATATATTATAGATGATTATGTTTAGAATAAAGGATTTGTTAGGTAACATTCTTTCACCGTTTGTTATTTTTGCACTGACCTCACATACTTAAATTTTATAACAGCACAACAAGAATGTGCTGAGAACAGAGCTTGGCGTAAGCTCATTGATAACCATGAGTGTGAATTACTGGCAGAAATAGGTATTGATGATTTAGTTCATATCACAGTGGAAAGGGAGGAAAATTGAAAAGCTTTTTTTCCACTTCTTTAGAAACATTTGCAATCATTCCTTGGAAAAGGAAAATCTATATCGGGGCTGAGTAGGGGAAGATACAGGTTGAGTCATTACTTTGTTCAGTACAGTAAGTTCGAAGATTGTTTCTACTACAACATCTCATCTGAAATTTGACAGATTCCCTTAAAGGGCCAAAAAAAAAAAAAAAAAAAAAGATAGTGATTTCTAAGCTGAATCCAACATGTACACTTTACTTCATGGAAAATCAGTAGGGAAACAAGAAAGATTCTCTCTGCTAACATTGATTTTTCTTGTATTTATTTTTTCAGTCAGAACACTCCAGGCAAAAATTCACTTGGCTTCAACTAATTTGCAAATGCCATCATTCACTGCTGTTTTGCTACCCATTTCTCAAATCTCAATTAAATGTGATGACAGTTTACCTGCCAGAAACACACAGAAAGGTTCCTTTCCCACCAGAGGTCTTCACTCATTTCCTGCTTGTGGACTTGGCAAGTGGGGTCAAAACATCCATTACTGAGGCTGAGTCTTAATTTAGAAGGTTATCACCAGAGTCAGCAAAATAATTATAAAAATACTTTCCAAATGCAAACTGCAACAGACATGCACAGTAACAGCTGAGAACAATATATACATCATAAAGCCTGTATACAATGGAATTTTAAAAGAGTGAATGTTTGGTTTCTACTTGTTGAAAGCTTGTATAACCTTCTGGGGCACCCCTAGGATGGACTCGAAATTGTCTTCTCTCTGTAACGATTTTTTACATTACAATCTAAAATAACAACAAAAATTACTCTACAAGTCTTGATGTTCTGGCTCACACACCAAATTCCCTATAAAACTAAAAGTGAACGGTGAGGTGAGACAAAATTTTGGCTTAAAGAAACACCAGTTGAGAAAGGAAAGAAAGTACTGTTCACTTTTCCCTTATTTCTTCCACGTAAATAAGTTTCCTTATACTATTTATATAGTATTACTTTAAATGTATGGGATCTTTAGAAATCATAGAATGTTAAAAATACCAATATGTGTAAATGGGTACTCACTTCACATAATAGGTACTCAATAAATATTACCTACAAAAGATAAAAACAAACCATAAGACATCTTTGTAGAGATCATTTGGTCAACTCTCCTTCTTTCTTTTTTTTTTTTTCTTTTTGAGATGGAATTTCACTCTTGTTGCCCAGGCTGGCGTGCAATGGCATAATCTCGGCTCACTGCAATCTCCGCCTCCCGGGTTCAAGTGATTCTCCTGCCTCAGCCTCCTGAGTAGCTGGGATTACAGGCATACGCCACCACGCCCGGCTAATTTTGTATTTTTAGTAGAGACGGGGTTTCTCCATGTTGGTGAGGCTGGTCTCAATCTCCCAACCTCAGCTGATCGGTCCCCCTCGGCCTCCCTAAGTGCTGGGATTATATGTGTGAGTCACCGCACCCGACCAACCCTCCTTCTCTTTATAGCTGAAGAACTGAGGGCTAAGTGGTTGAAAGACTTGCACAGCTCCTACACTGGCCTGCTGAAAGCCAGGGCTGCAATGCATTTCTTCTCACAGGTTCAGAGACTCCTCTACCTCATCACTGTTACAGAACCTCTTTGGGCCTCAGTTCATCATTTGATAACAAGAGTAACTCTACCTGCGCAGGGGTTATCCATTAAAGGCAATAGAGGTTGCAAGAATTCCTTTAAAATTTTAATTTACAGTATAGCACCTTGCAGGTAGCAGGCACTCTATAAATCTCTGAGGAATGGAATTTGCTGAAGAACAGTGGCAAAGGCTGGCTCTGATTCATTCCCCAAAGCTCATGGTGCTTGTCCAAACTGTTTAATCAGGCTTATGCAACCAACTCTTCTGACCTTTATTACAGGGTGGGTGCCGTCACATGTGCAATGGGAGGAGGAGCAGGTGGCCTTGGCCTGATCAGGGAGCACTGGAATGGGGAAAACGTTTTCTACTGTTCAGAAACTAAAAGGACTCTACTCGACCCCAGTGTAAGCCTTTCACTACAGTAGTTGGGAGCCAAGCTTTCTCTTCCAACCTATCTGTCCTGGCGATCTTCATTTTCTCTGCTTTTTTCCTAAGACAGAAATATCAGCTAGAAGGCATTTCCCTCACTGGAGGGGACAGGAAAAAATGCCAAAAGCCCACTTCATACTGCAAAGTCTTACACTTCTAAGTCCTTGTTACTGCTGGCTGGAGAATGGGTTGCTGCATTTTGTTTTGTTTTGTTTTTTTGTGTTTTTTTTCCAGAAAAGCTGCCACGGCTTTTCTTTATTCAATAAGTACATGACTGCATTTGGTTAATTGTGTTTACTCATTCGGGTGAAATGAGATTTTAAAAAGAAAATGACTCAGGGAGTGTTTTTAAAGAGCACAGAGTGAGGAGAGGAGGTGGGGAGAGCTGCTGCCAGTCCTGTCCTGTTCTCTTCCTTTTGTCATCCTTCCCCCTCTGTATCTCTCTCCATCTTTTCCTGCAAGGAATCACTATGCTCCTGGCAGGACATCCCTGGCACCTGTCAGGGGAGAGAAGGAGGAGGAGAAATAGGAGAAGGAGAAGAGAAGAAAAAACAAAGGAGAAGAAACGAACATCACAATTCGCGTTGGAGAGTGATCTGTGCTGGGAGGAGTTC
>NW_012102155.1:2289110-2355081 GCF_000951045.1 Mandrillus leucophaeus
CCTTGCTGCTTCCCCAGCCTCCACCCTGCTGGAGAGCAAATCTGACCTCACAGCTTGGCTCCACAGCGCTTAGTGCTCATGGCTCACAAGCTGGCAGTCTTTTGGGGAGTGAGAAGGAAGGGCTTCCTGGCTGTGTGGCCACACCCGGTTAAGTGGACCCCTTGGTGGTGCTGGGGAGCATGGTATAGCTCATGATACAGCACTCATGGGGCAGAGGTATCAAGGCAGCACCAGGACCAGCTGGTGTTCCTGACCCCTCTTCCTCCTCCTGCTTGGCCTTACGGTTGAGTCTGGCTTGTCAGGCCTCTCTCCTTCCTCTCTAGAACACTTTCTCACACTTTCTCTCAGAGATTCAGCCACATTCTCCTGGCACCTTGGCTGCTTTCTCTCCGTGCCATTCCCAGTCCCCTGTTCATTTCTGCATAGATCTAATCCTCAAATGGGAATATATCTTGCAATGTTTTAGAAGATTCCTTATCTACCGTGTAAATCACCAGATGAACAGAAACACCATACTGGACAGCAGGTTCTTCTAAAGCCAAAGCCAGATATTTCTGAATTTCCATTCCAGGCTGTTTGGGACTCTCTCCCCTCACCTCATTCACACTTTTTATAGTGAAACCTGTGAATGGCATCAAAATTGGCCCTTTACAGTCAAACAGAAGAAGAGAAATCTTTTAAATAATCTCCCAGATAAATATATTATGTCTTTTATTTTTCCGGTACCTCTTATACCTGAGAGTCACTATATATTTAAGGTGATGGAGATTTAAAATAGGAAATATGAGAAAGCTTAATATCCTTTTATGTCACTGAAGAAATAACAAAAGTTAAATCTCTAGCTAATGAATTATGAAGTAGCTGGTTCCTTATGAAATAGGATTCATAGGATTTAAAATAAATTTTTGTGGTTGGCAGAACTTTTATTTTTATGTGTCTCCTGGCATATGACTTCAGCAAGACATAAACCCTTCTTTCCATTTTTCTTAAAACTCATAGTAGTTCATCCACTTTATCATATCTGTATTGTTCAATGTTAGCCCTATATAAGACGGTAAACAGAGTCTTTATCCATTAGAAACTTAAAGTCTACAGCCATAGAGGAATTTATGAAACCAGTCACTCATCCAGCATATATTTATTGAGTGTTTATTATGTGCTAGATGTTGGAGTGACAAAAAAATGAACAAGATGTAGATCCGGCCTTCAAGGGTAGCTGGTGATTTTCCACAAAACCCTCTGTTATTGTATCTTAACATCCAGGAGTCAGCCAGGAGTTACACTGATCATAAATCGATAACCTCATTTCAAAGCTCAAACACAGAGATGGCAAATAAAGCCCTGGGCAGTACTGACTGGAGCAACAGATGACTCATAATAGCAGGAGGCAATGAATAATTTTGCCACTGAGAGTGAAAGAAAATTCCCCCTTTGCACAATGCCTTTCACTTAAATAGCATTTGGATTTCTTAAAATCCACAAAGTTTATATTAAAGCATCATCCATGAATGCTTTGGCTAGGAGGGATAAGTGCTGGGAAATGTCATCTTAAGAAAAACAGTGGGATTTGTGGGGGCAATTGTCTTTTACTTGCAATGGCATAACTGATCACCTGTTCACCATTTACCTCTTATTACTTGCAGTAGTTCTTGAACAATGCTGGAAGCTAAGATTTCAATGTTAAGGACTCGGAAGAGACAGCACAGTTGAGGCAGTGTAGCAAAGTGTTTAGGAGCACAACTCTGGAGCCAGCCAGCCTTGATTTCAATACTTGTTCTGTCATGTACTTGTGGTATGATCTTGGGAAAGTTACCAAATGCCTGAGTTCCTCAGTTTACTTATCTCTGATATGGGATGATAATGACAGTGTCATCTCTTACAGTTGTTGTTAGGATTCAATGGTGATAAGTTCTTAGTATGATATGATGCTGGCCCATAGTGAGTGCTGTATGTGTTGATCATATTATTGTATATCCCGGCTCTTAAAATACAAAGGTTGTCTTGAAGACAATTATTCATCTTCTCATTCTTTTTTCCCCACTAGCCTCTAGCTAAGTTGGAAGTGTGTAGTAATAAGGCCAGATGACTAAATGGAAAGCAAAAGTTATCTTTTAAGCAAGAGCAAAATTACGAACAATCTATAGAGTGATTAAAGTTGTGATTCAGTAATAACAATTTAAATAAATTTATCAATAGCAAATGTAAAAATAATTTTAATCAAGAATTAGTTTTAATCAAGAAAATTGCAGATTTTATTTTATTATTCATTTATATTTTATATCTATCAATCTGTTGATTTATGTTCGTGAGGACCTGTTTGGTCTGAAGGTAATTTAAGACAGCTTACAAAGATGCATATTATATATAGTAAAATGATATTAAATTTAAATTAATAGGAAAAGTTAGATAAATGGAAAACAAAGATAGAAAAGAAGGACATGGTGTTTTGAATGTGAAATTGTATCTTGAATCCCCCACGCTTGCTACAAGTGGTAATGAGAGTGGTAATATAATTCACGAAGATGATTGTGTAAAACAAACTGGTTGCTTAGGCAGAGGACATTCATTATTGACATGGTGATAAGAGTAATTTCTGCCATATTGCTCAGTTTTAGTGTTCACCAGAATATTAAGCATTAAACTTGAATATTAAACCATACTTGGAATATGGTCTTTAATAAATTCATGCAGTAACTGTTTATTGAAACAGTTTCTGACCCACAGAAATTATTGTGTTGGGTGCTACAGAGAAGAAAGACATGTCTCAAACTATCCCTGCTCTCAAATAATATGCATGAAAGAAAGAATATAAGTAATACATTAATAAACTACATTCATCAGGAGGCTGAAGCCAGAGAATCACTTCAGGCTAGCAGTTCAAGACCAGCCTGGGCAATATAGTGACACCCTCTCTCTAACAACAGCAACAACAGAAATTAGCTGGGCATGGTGGTGCACAGCTGCAGTCCTAGTTTCCTGGGAGGCTGAGGCAGGAGGACTGCTTGAGTTCAGGAGTTTGAGGCTTCAGTGGCCTATGATCTGTCACTCCAGCCTGGGTGACAGAGAGAGACACTATCTTTAAAAAAGTAAATACAGGCCAGGCGCAGTGGCTCGTGCCTGTAATCCTAACACTTTGGGAGGCTGAGGTGGGTGGATCACTTGTGGTCAGGAGTTTGAGACCATCCTGGTCATCATGGTGAAACTCTGTCTCTTCTAAACATACAAAATTTAGCTGGGCATTGTGGCATATGCCTGTAATCCCAGCTACTTGGGAGGCTGAGGCAGGAGAATGGCTTGAACATGGGAGGCGGAGGTTGCAGTGAGCCAAGATCATGCCACTTCACTCCAGCCTGGGCACCACTAAGTGAGACTCTGTCTTAAAACAAACAAACAAACAAACAAACAAACAAGTTCAAAGTAGATAGTAACGATGAGAGGTACACGTGTGGTGTTAAAAGAAGCAATTTATATCTTAGCACAATCTGTGGACCACCCCACAAGAAGATATTGTAACAAGTAAAACCTTTATACTTTCTAATACATTAACTCTTTTAATTTCTTAATGGTGGCTTTTAAATACTTAATGATTCTTTAATGTGGATTTCAAAAGCCAAACAGTGCAGTATCCATGCATAGCCACCCAGGACTACTAAAGGTCACAGTGGAGAAGACTTGTCAAAATATTATAATCCTATGGATAATTCTATCCTTTAACTCTGTATGCAATTTAGATCATAAACTTGCAAAGTGGATGCCAAGCCTCATATTAGTCCTTCATCTCAAGTTGTCAAAAATTGATTTCACCAAGTTCAGAGAGAGAGAAAGTAAAGCAAAAATGGACTATTTTCCTAAAGGGTATGTGCATACTATCTATACATTCATTCAACATTATTTAACATTTAGTATATCATGGGGATGGTACTGGACATGGAATTATAACAAAAGTAAATTTTTTTGTATTTTCCTCAAGGAAAATAATTTATTGTTTAGGTGGAGAGACAGATTTATAAACAAAGAGTTATGACAATGAGAGAAGTACCGATAGACATTTGTAAGAAGGGAAAAGCCAAGCTCTGCCTAGCAGGATAGAGAAAAGGCCACATTGAACTGGCGTTTGAATTTCCTTTTGAAAGATGTGCATTTTGCCAAGTGGAGATTGTACAACAGCAATGATATTCACCCTGGTTAGGAAATATTCTTGGAGCACCTCCCAGCCTATCATTCTAATATTTCCTGAATACCTACCAAGGATTCAGTGTGGGATTAGATGATGGGGTAATTATAAAGAAATAGAAGTCTTGCTACTCATCTTCAGAATGTTTACTCATAAGGAGTAGTAAATTTCCCCACACTTTCAACAGTGATTAAGAGGTCATGACCGTCAGTCCTAACTAGTGTGTCACATCATAAATTCTGTAGATTAGAGAGCACGATCATGCAATTCACAGACACCATGGCAAGCCTCACAGCTGGGGTAAGGCCTAATCTGTTCCTTGAAAACTGGGATGAGGTTTAGATATGGGAGAGAGAATACTTTGACAGTCAAGCCACAAACCTGTATTGAGGGCCTACCATGTGTCAGGCTCGTGAATAAAGAAGCAGCATGGGAGTGGGGAGAAAACTGGGATTGAGGATATGTGGATTTGTGGAAAAACCTGGCTGGACCAGTGAGTTTGAGGTGAGGGATGGTGGGAAATAAATATAGAGTGAAACGAGTTTGGGCAAGAAAACTGCAGCTAGATTGAAAGGTGCTCTGAAGGACAGGCAGTGGCTTTTGGGTTTGGCATTTATGAAAATGGGGAGTCACCAAAGGTTTTTGAGTATGGGAGAGACTGCTGAAAGAAGTACACAAATAAAAGTAACCTTCTTTATGGGATGTTACATCGGAACAGCTGGAAGGGCTTGTAGAGATCCCTTCACTCACTAGCCCGTCTGAATACCCTTCAGACGGCCGTCATTTGACTGAAAAGGCAATGCAGGCTCACAGAGGTGATAGGATTTGCTTAAGACAAATAGAGTAATCTTGTCTCCATTTCAGGCTCCTTCTTTCTATCTTAACAGTGCGTGTGTTCCAGGCTGGGTGGATGGACAGTAAGGGGAGCAGGAACATCCTCGTCCAGGACCAGCCAGGCTGAATGAGAGGGCAAACAGGAAGTAGCATTGACCCAGATTATGTTACAGCCATAGAATGAACATATTAGAACTCAAAGAAGACCTAAATGCCATCCAGCCTCATCCTATTGCTTTGCAGAGAGGGACAGTTGAGGACCCAGAGGGAAAGTTACTCACAACGTAGCGATCTAATGGTCTGACTTTAAGTCCAGCTATTTTCTCTCTGTCAAGCTCCCTTCCTCCTTCAGATTCTATGGTTGTGTTGATAGGCTCTATTTTCTGTTCCCAGCTAGTTACCTGTTCATGCACCACACCCCTTGGGTCCTCTGTTAAAGACGGACTTAGTTATTTAGATACCTGTGCTGCTGATGTATTTACCACATCTATTCCTGTCTCTTATACACATCTAGATGTGTATAAGAGACATGTGTGTGTGTGTGTGTGTGTGTGTGTGTGAGAGAGAGAGAGATGTGCTATGAAAAGAAAGCTAAGGGAGGCATACGGAAGATTGCACCAGAATGAGGTTGTACCTTTATCCAAAAGAGCCATACTTTCCTTCATTCTTCCTCCTCCCCAGAAGGAAACCAGTTCTTATAGCTGCAGAGAAGGGTAGGGAATGACAGTAGGAGAGAGGCATTGCTAGAGTCAGAGGCACAGGTGGCATGAGAAGTGCAGACCAGTCAGAAACGACAAGACCCTTCACACTCTTACCCTCAGCCCTGTGCTCTGGAATCCTCTCTCTGATCCTGATCATGATTGTGTAAGGGTAAGAGGTTGGGAGGAAGGAACCTCAGCAACATCTCCTCTCTTGCCCTTCTGAACTCTGGAAGCCACGTTGTTTTCCAAGAGAGGTGGAGGAGATCAGGGACTACCTAATATCTGGTGCTGCTGGAGAAGATGCTTTCCAAATGAACAGTTAAGAAGAGTGATGAAGGTACTAAATAAATTTAGCCACGAAAGCACTTGCAATTAGTGTTAAAAGGCAGTTGGAACAGATACTTAGATTTGGTAATTTAAAAAAGTAAATGCACACCTATATGAATAAAGTTCTGAGTAGCCTCTCCCCTGCTCCTAAGAATTCGGCACATTTCTTTAACTGTGGCCTGAATAACGAATGGAGATGTACATTTTAGCCTTCAGGGATCAAATGAGTCCTTAAAGAAACAACAGGCCTCTACATAACTGAGGGAAGATCAATATAAAATTATTTCTGAGTGTAAATCATCAAATGTAGTTGAACAATTAAATTACCTTATTGGAACTGTGGTTGTTCTAGCAAATATTTTTTTCACAGTATGAAATTCTGGAATGCACACTCAAGGCCATTCAGCTATTTACATGCTAGTGTACATTTATTATTAATATGCACATTGAAATATTTTTTCTCATTTAAGGTATATGTTTATGTTTATAATAGAGTGAATATCCCTGAACTCCATTCACGTAACTGTACAGTATTTTTTCATTCATTTAAACTGAGTTAAGATTTATCTATATACTTTATATTTTAGATTTGGGGAAAGCTAAGCAGCAGAAATATTATAACATAGACAATGGTATTAACATATTCAGATCTACAACTCAGCCCTCACTGCTTTACACATGTAATTAGGTTGTTTCCATGGTAATGATCTAATTATGGGCTTCTCCTTGGCCTTGTGTAATCACATTTGCTGCATTTTGGCAGAGATGTTTTCCTTATTTTGTTGAACTGCAACACTTGACAAGATGTTCTCTCTTAAGATGAATAATGATTTTTCTTGGGAGACAAAAACAAAAAACGAAATAACACCATCAAAGGTGATTTGAGAGGGATTATAGGTATTTGACAAATCATGACAGTAATAAAATATCTATCACCTTTGAAAGCATATTCTATTTTTATCTTTGTGTGTGTTATTACTGATGGAAATCATAGGAGGTTCTCGTTTTAAGAAACCATGTGTGCTATTTAAATATATGATTTTCATGGGGCCTAGAGGCTTGAAGGAAAAGAAATGTTAGGCCAGAGAAGAGAAAGCTCCTGAGAGCTTTGTAGAAAGAGAACTGGAGACTGTATTCAGTGAGAATATTATATTGCAATTGACAAAGCTATTCATGAAAATATATTTGATTATGGTTGCCATGGCAGTAGGAAACACCTGAAAAAAAAAATCAATTAAGACTTATCTTGGCAGGGATGCAAACGCAATCCCTTATGCACATGCAGAAGAAGACAGGAGATGTAAATACTTGCAGAAAGACAGCTTTATCATCACGTGGTCCCCTCAGAAAAACCCTGGAATATGAGAAAAATAAAAGTTTAGCTCTTTTATCTGCATAAAATAACACTGTGCTATAAAGCATTTTTTTACAGGAAATTCATCCTTACAGTGGAAAGGATGCATATAGTGGGTGGTGCAGGCTTGTTGTTTTAGGGTTAGCAAGAAGGTGTATGGGCTCCAATGTCACAGTGCCCAAGGTCCTGATACCTGGTGTTCAGGGGCTAGGAATTCAAAGCTTTCTTCTTTAACTATTATGGAGACAGCTCCAAATCCAAAATTAGTGGACCAGATCTCTAAGAGCCCAGAATGTTGAAACTGCTTTCTGAGCATCATTTTGTGGGAATAGGGTGGGTGAGTGTAGTTTTTGCTAACCTAATTTATTAAACGGCATAGATAAAGCATGATGCTTGGGAATAATAATGATAATGACCTGATTTTCAATTTGTAGCAAACCAACCCCTATGAAATATTATACGGCTTTGTTTTAAACTTACATAGTGTTATTTTCCCAGGGGGAAAATGATATTCATGGGATATTTAGTAATTGTTTATAGGCAACTAACAAGACATTTTTAATTTAATATATTTTTTGAAAAAATATTTATTTAATAGTTACCATGTGTCAGGCATGGTACAAAGGCCTGGGAATACAGCAATGAATCAGAAAGACATGATTGCTGCTCTCAAGTTTTTTTATCATTTTGTAGAGAAAGTGGCAAAAACCAACAAATAAACAAACAAACAAGACCAATTTCATTTCTGCCCTAAGCAGTGTTAAGTAGGGAAATATAGGGTCCAAGGAGAGCAAAGAGGAGGGTGGTGTCTGACAGGGTGACATTCATCTAGCAGAGGGAACAGGGACCAAACACAACATGGAACATGGACCCGACATCACAGATCAACACCGAACAGGACAGTGTGATGGGAGCCTGTGGAGTATAAGTGGGAATGATGAGTGGTGAGACAAGCAGGCAAGCAAGATCACAGAACTGAAGTGCTGGTAAACTACATTGACAAGCTTGGCCCCTCAGCACAACCAGAACCCATTCAAAAGTGTCAAGCAAAGGAGCAACACAGCCTGATTTGCAATACCTGCTGCTGTTAGCTTTAGTGGTTTTGAAGCAGTGATTTTGGAAAAATCAATCCAATGATTTTCATTCTGAAGTATTTTGGCTGCTAACTGGGACTTTCATTGTGTGGTCTAAGGTGAGTTACTTTACCTCTCTAGCATCCTGTGTTTTCCTCTACATGGGCCCTTTTACCTGTTTCTCTATGATGCGATTTCTCAGTTGTGTTTGTTTTTTGTTGACAGACAGACTTGCTTACAGTGTGACTACACATGCACCCAGGAGTGAATTATCTTTGATTACTTGGAGTTCTGTCCTATCCACCAGCTGGCTGATCTAAAACCTTTTAAATGCCTTTGCTCTCATCATGAGGTCTTGCCTCCCAGAAGGATTAAACCAGGAGGGCAACAGCGCCTGTCATGGAGAAGGATGTGGGTTTGCCTGAGTCACTGTGTGTGAGAGTGAATTATGGTTTTAGGAAGTAGCCATAAAGCATTGGGGGCATGGCTGTGAATGGCTTTCATATTCTCTGCTCTGCTTTTGATTACACCAAGGACAGCTTTTTATTGAGTAGCTTATAGCATGTGGCTGTGTTTTAAGTACTTGAATAACATAGTCAAAATAAACCAGCTTACTCTGTTTGGTGGGCAAGTCTAACAAACATGTAAAGAACATAAGTGTACTTCTTGTAAGTCACAAATACATCTAGAAGTTAAAAAGAAGATCAGAATATGTTAGTTGGTCTTAGAATAAACTTTCCCTTAAGGGTTTGGTTTAGATTGGGGGCGTGAAATTCAGTTTTCTCATGAACAATTTTACGTTATTGTTAATAATGAACAGTTTGTTCATTATTGGCATCAACAACGTGATGTAAATAACATTGTCTCTTTGATGCTGGTGTATAGGTCATATAGGTGTACTGAAGACAGGTAACCATGCATTTATTCAGTGTTGCTATGTACCTAACATAAATTAGGTATTTGGCATAATCGGATGAAAAAACTGTCATCCAGAAGTTCATTCTATAATGCACAGTTAATTATTGCCTTGTATAATAAATACAGTATAAAATAAAATTAATGGAACACAGGTAATGGCATTTAGCCTAGCTTTGTAGGTTAGAGTAAGAGGTAGTTAGTAGTGGGATTGTTATCTGTTTCTCCAGTATTCTTAATCATTCAAGTCTAATTCCAGTCTAACTATGCCATATAAAAATCCCAAAGTAATCATGAGAATTTAGACATTGAGGGAAAATGAAATATTTAAAAGAATCCCTTGAATCTAGTCTTGTTGAGTTTCTTTCTGTAAAAATGAAGAGAATGTTCTGACTGGTCACTTAGTCATTCCTTCACTCAACATGTTCAAGCCTCTATGTTCCAGGCACTATTCCTGGGCCTGTGGTTACAGAGATAAACAAGACTGACAAGGTCTTGGCTGCCATGGAGCCTAACTTCTAGGAGATCCCATGACTTAAGAACTTTACCGCATCTCTTACATGAAAAGACAATCTTGTATTAAAATCAGACCTCTGTTAGATCTTGGGACAGCAAAAGTACATTAGTGGAAGAAATGGAATCGGAGTAAATTTTGTAGTTTAGTAAATTGTATTGTAGCAATGTTGATTTCTTAGCTTTGATAATTGTATGATGGTTATGCAAAATGTCGACATTAAGGGAAGCTGGGCCAAGGCTATAAGAAAATTCTCTGTACTATTTTGCAACTCTTCTATATGTCTAACATTGTCTCAAAAAAGAAAAAAAAATATCCTGACACTAAACAAATTAAAAACCTTGGGCCTTGATTATTTTACTTATGTGTTTACAGTGTACAATATCAGATCCTGTTAGGAAGTCTAACAAAAAATAACCCTGTGGGCAGCAGTGTACATGAGTGCCAAGAAATGTTGGCTGAACTAGATTATTCACTGAAGAGTAATAAAAATATTCCCCTCTTCCATAATTAATTTTGCAAGATTCTACATGTCTTGATTGACACCAAAACAAAAAGTGCCCCAATAGCACTATTGTACACAACTTTGTTACCTAGGAGACTGAAATGTAGCTCAAGTGTCCAGCTTGTTTCTTTGATGTGCATTAGGTGAGGTCCACATATCCGCAGAAGTCATATAAATGAGCCACTTACAAGGCTTACCAATTCTTGCTCCATACCACAAAGACTGTGTGTCAAAGAGAATGGTTGTAAATTAAAGCTGACACACAGCGGCTGTGACTGTAGCCAGTGTCAAATCCCAGTTTGTTTTCTTGTCTTTCAGATAAGCTCAGTGAATTGATCAATAAATCCAGATAATTACTACTATTAGAAATGTTAAACATGTTTTCTTCTTTCTTGGCCTGTGTAATTTCCTCTGGGGTATCATGGCTGCTGGTCCCGTCTCACTGGGGTACATATTTCATCCAATCCAGTGACTACCCCCTAAGGCACTGTGGCTCAGTCCAACACCCTTTCCCTTGAGTTCACTTTCTTGCCCATCAAATGCCTCTTGCACTGGTCTGAGGCCTTGGCCATGGCAGCCTGTTTTCACAGCAGAGCATGGTCTCAGGCTTTGGATTGCTCTAAGAGCAATCAGTGGCTGAAATCCTCACATTTTAACATCATTATGTATATTTTGTCTTGGATCAAATTGATTAATGAATGATAGATTACCCCAAATGCCACTCTGGTGTGGAGCTTTCCATCTGTCTTATTTTTTTCAGTGAGCATCTTTCCAAATTTCAGCC
Organism: Mandrillus leucophaeus; assembly: GCF_000951045.1. NCBI lineage: Eukaryota > Metazoa > Chordata > Mammalia > Primates > Cercopithecidae > Mandrillus > Mandrillus leucophaeus. Next base: position 2,300,292 of record NW_012102155.1, read on the forward strand.
TCTTCTCCACCCACCCCTCACCGTCGCCCTCTGCCTCCTCTCCATTTTCCTCTTCTTACCTTTCTACTGTATCTTTTTCCTTATTCTTTTTTGTTCTCCACCAAATATCTTCAGAGAACCTCACTGTGCCTGGAGCAGAGTTAGGTCCTGGGGACACACAGATGAATGGGATGCACTCTCTGCTGATCAGGTGTGTACCTCTTGGCTGTCACCCTCTCCTGGCCATGCTCTGCCTGTCCCTGCCTGATAGGGGTGCGCCTGGCCATTGCCTGGGCTCCTCTTTGGCATCTTCTCCTCTCTCTCCACACACTGTAAACCTCCGTTTATGCCAGACAGTCTCTAAGGTAACACACTGATGAGGAATAACTGTCAAACAGCATGAAGATATTTAATGATGGCTTAAAAAGAGCCTGGGAATAAAGTCATATGAGAAATTGGTTACATATTTAATTTAGGAAAGATTGTTACAGTATCAGGGGAGGAAAGGAAGAAAATATATTGCTCCCCATAAAAATGCAGTAAAAGATAAAGCACAAACAGCCTCTCTGTTATGTTGAAATATTGTCATTCTGTTATTAAACGGAGGCAAGGTGGTTTCTGTTCAGCACTTGTGCCAGGGAGGCGTCGGGGAGGGATAAAGGCATCCGGGATACAAGTTTGAATTCTAGAGCTCTGAGAAAATTAAAATGCAAACAAAGAATAGTAAGAGGCTCTTCAGAGGAGGAGTCCAGTACTTGGTGAGCCAGATGGGCCATGAAATGAACTTAAATTTCAGGCCATTTGACACCTCTCAATTTTCCTCAGCTTGACAGCACTAATAGGAAACAAGGTCACATCGTTTTTTTTTCAAAGTATAAAAACTTATATTATGTCTTTTCTACCCCGAGAATCTAAGAAAAGAACCATCTTGCAAATGAGTCAGCCTGGAGTATCCAGATAGCTCAGTCAATTTTTGGCTCTGTGCTTTAGCACATTTCCTTAATGGGGTGGATTGCACTTGTGTGTAAGGCGTCAAAAAGTGACAGGCATTTCCTCGTCCATCATTCATTTGAGCTACTGAACTTGGAATCAATAAATATTCCATTACTGCATTATTTATGGCCAACTACAAACAATTTCTATCATTAAATCTTTGCCTTTTAGTTGTTCGTCATTAGCAAGGGATCAATTTCAGATCCCAGGCTAGGTCATGCCCAGAATTAAAGAAGAGCAATGTGTGAGAATGTTTATTCATATGCATATTTATATTTTATATTAAAATAGATGCATGATGAAAATTATTTCTGCATCTAATATTTTCATAGTGTTTCAGTTCCAAAAGTTACCCTGAACTTCAGTTCGGGTACGATGGTGGCTTGGGAAAAGCACTGGACAGCACTTAGACAAGTTTGGGTTTTTACATCTCCAAATCTCCAGTAACCAGCTGTGTGCTTTCAAGTGAATCATTTGCCCCAGTTTCTTCATCTGTAAAATGAGTGGATTAGAATGGATGATGCCTAAGTTTTTCTATAGGTTGTAAATTCAGTGAATGGAAGAGGATTATAGAAAGGAGCGGTAGACAACATGTGGGAATAGGATTTAAATCATGCCCCTCACAAATGTGCAGAATTCATATGACGGGAGTGATAATGCAGGTCATTGTCTTGAGTCTGAGTGCCCTCTGGAAGATCTGCGTTCGGTGATTAACTGTTTTCTTCTATGAGGAGTCATTCTGCCTGGGCGGACATCAGTCTAACCAGAGATGGGAGATTGTCTGTGAGCTGGAGATATTGAGGACATGTTTTGTTGTTTTGCTTTTAATGAGAATTTGAATGCTTTGGATGGGCTTGTGCTGTAATTTACCACAGTTATCACTACTTGGCCTCCTTTACTCCTAACCTCTCTGTCCCAGAGGTATTTGAATTGGTAACACCTAGTCCAAGTAACTCAGAAGGCAGAGCTGGGCAGTCACTCAGGCATCAGTTACTGAGCACTTACCATGTGCCAGGCACAGTGGATGGCACTCGGGATACCAAGGGAAACAACTTCTCCCCAGGAGAGCATATACTCTAGCAAGGAACATGAAACAAATGTCTTTTTACAAACATTTAGATAATTACAAGTGTGCTAAGAGCTGTGAAGGAGCCTGTAGCGTGCTGTGCCTGGGTATAACAGGAGCATCTAATTGAGTCTAGGAGTAAGGGAAGACTTCCCCAAGGAAGGAGTTTTTAAGCTGAGACGTAAAATGTAAGACAAGACTATTCAAAAAAGAGTATAGGAGAAAATGTTGTTAGAGAGAGGCAGAACAAATTTGAAAATAAAGAGATGATGTCTTGAGCAAGATTAACATGGATTAGCAAACACATCTCTGTGCTTGTTTCTTCAAAATTCATCAGTAAAAGACTGTGAAGAAAACAAAAAAGGGATTCCTCATCCTTGCTTCTGAAACTCGCTCCCTGCGCTTTAGGTCAGTGACTGATTCATAGACTCTCCATTACCTGGCTGGCAGCCTCAGAGTTGCCCTTGGCTCTTCTTTGCCGTCTCACTGCACAGCTCTCTGGTCTCCAGATCGGTCTCACTTCTACTTTCTTTACGTCTTACTTGCTCCCCTCCTTCTTTCAAAGCCCTCACACCTGTACAATTGATCTTCCCCACTGGAGTCTGAGCTACTGTCTTTGTCCATAAAGGCCCCCAATTCCTTATCCAGTTTAGGACGCATCTTCCTAAAATACTGCCTCACACTGCCTGACCTTTTCGAGAGCTGCCTCTGGTCTCCCGTCATCTAAAGCACAAAGCTCAATCTCTTGATCTTCTGCTGAGAGCCCCGAAACACATGAGAACTTATGTTCCTGAGTTCTTCAGTCCGGCCACTCTGGAGTATGTAGATGATGTAGTATCATGAGTGAGCATTTTGGAAGAGAAAACCAGTGTTGCTACAACAGACATTTGGAAGAATTACATGATTCTTTAACCCGAATACTCTAGTACAATAGTGATTTTCTTTCCTATACTGTATATTCTTTTTGTTCATGTGCACACATGTGAACAGACTTTAGTCATAATAATTCTGCTTATTATGCCCTGTGGTAGATAGTGTTTCTCAAGATGGTTTTAGCGAGATTTCCCATTCGTCATGCCCTTCCTCCAATATGACATTGACACTCCTATGCAGACGAAGGGATGATGTTCTCTCCTCTTGAATCTGAATCGGTCTGTGACTACAACCAAAGTGATGCAATGTGACTTCTGATTCTAGGTCATAAAAAGTGATCTGGCTCTGCCTGGCCTTCCTGAGGTGCTTGCTTTTGGAACCGAGGCACCATGTCATGAGGAAGCAGGAAGCACACATGGAAAGCCCTGTGTAGGTATTCTGAGCAAGAACTCCAACTGAGATCTCAGTCTGCAGCTGGCATCAACCACTAGACTTGCCAACATGGAAGCTTTGAAATGACTTCAGCACTAGCTACTAACTGACTGAAACCACCCAGAGACAAGGCTGCCTAGCTGAGCCCAGTCAACCCCTAGAACTGTGAGGAATAATGAAAAAGCAATTATTGTTGTTTTAAGCCACTTAGTTTTTGGATGATTTATCATTACAGCAATAGATAACCAGATGCATACCTCAAACCAGTAAAATATAATTGTACATTAGAAATTCATGTTAAGAAAAAAATCTCAAAAGGCAAAAGAAATGCTTTATTACAAATATACCAACATTACTCATAACCTGGAAATAACGAGGACAAAAACTCAGATGTCCAATTTTTGTTTAGTTTTTATAACTAGGCACATTTGCTTTACCATCTAGCTTGTCAACTCCTTGAACACATGGACTGTGTTTTAAACTTGACATAAATAGGTTCCTCTATACTATATATTTTTTTTAACAAAATGATGTATTCTATTAATTTGTTGATGATTCATTTAAATGATTTTTCAAAGGATATTTGAATTATTTTATTTAATCCTTTCAAAGCCTTGTCTGATTTTACAGGTGAAGTTAAGAGCCTTGCTCTAAGGCCATACAGGTTGCAGGGGTAGCACTGTGTCTTGTGTGTACTTAGATCTGACTTTAATTCTGGAACATCTTTTATGACACCACAAAGGCTGTTTGTCCTGAAATTTCTTTCTAAGAATATTTGTAGAAACATGATGAATATTCATGCATCTGGGGAGGACTATGTCTTTGTTCTGTAGCTTTGATGTGCTTTCAAACGGCTTTACTGAAGCTTTATAGAAACCAATAGCTCAGAACAGGACTCAAGATGGAAAAAGTGCCCATTGTTCTTGCTGAGGGCTGCGTTTCAGGCTCGGTGATAATGTGTAAGAAGGGCTATATCCTACAAATACCCTAAGGATGAAATAACAAAATGGTCAGTTACTCTGGTTTCTTTAATAACTGATTTTTGCAAAAGTTGAGAATAAAGGAAGGATAAGGCAAAAACACCAACTGTGGAATCAGACAGGTCTGGATTTGAGGCGTGATTGCCACATGCCATTTCCGTGGCTTCAAACCACAGGGTCTCCCAGGGCCTCAGCTTCCTCACCTCTTAAATGAGAAGCACGGTAGTCTTCATCTCACTGGGTTAACAGGAGACAAAGAGATGGTGTACATGAAATACTCTCTAAAATGCCTAGTTCTTAATCCATATGGAGAATTAGTAATTTATTATACATAATGGTAAAACAATCATTTTTGTTAAACTTTTAAAAAATATAAGAACTTAAATATCACCTGCAACTGTCTAGAGGTTCTTATTCAAAGTTTTTGTGTGACTTTGGGTAAATCACTTCACAATTCTGGGCCTCAGGGAAGATTTGGCTAGAGGATTTCCAAGATTCCTATCCTCTGAATTTAAAATTCTGACTTTTAAATAGTTACTTATATGACATTATGCCATTTGGGGTTTGTTAATCTTCTAATTGGTTTCATTGTAATTACCACTGAGCCATCATAGTTTGTCTTTAAAATACCAAGTGACCTTCTGCCATTCTGGTATTTGATTTGCTGACAGTTGGAAGATGTTTACCCTCTGCAAACATTCATTAGTAATGGTCACAATTTTTACAGTGTCACTGCATTTTTGCAAAGAATCTGATAGTTCTTTTATCATTGTGGTGCATCATTCAATTGGATAGTGCATTTGAGACAGTGTCAAAGCCATTCTTAAGGGTATGTTAACTTTCTGCTGGTGATATGTAGGATTGTCTGCCTATTTTCTTATTTTTTTTCAGTCAGAATTAAGTAAAATAAAAATCACAGCTGTCTTTGTGATTCATAGAGGATATCATTTGCAAACGGTTACAACATAGTCCTATAAATTGATAATATCCACATTTACAGAAGAGAAACTAAGCCTCAGTTTGTGACTTGTCATACAAATGCAATTATATGTCACTTAACAATGGGCATATGTTCTAAGAAATGCATCATTAGGTGATTTTGTCAGTGTACTTACACAAACCTAGATGGTATAACCTACTACATACTTAAGCTAAATGGTATAGCCTATTGTTCCTGGGCTACAAATCTGTATGGCACGTAACTGTAGTGAATACTGCAGGTAATTTTAACAGAATGATAATTTGTTCATCTAAACATATCAAAGCATAGAAAAGGTAAAGTAAAGATACAGTATTATAATCTTATGGGACTACCATTGTACATGCAATTTGTCATGGACCGAAACGTTTTGTGACACAGGCCTGTATAGATATAAGGAACAAGTAATTTCAGAGCTAAGTCTCTAAGCTTTGTATTGGTTCTTGAAATTGCTCATCTAACTACACCATGTGTTTCTCTGTTGGAGAGAGATTCACTGTCATTCGTACACTGTTGGTTGAAGAAAACATTGCTAAGCAATCTCTAAATATTTCTGTTGAATATAAATTAAAATATCAGAAAAATAGAAATGGGAATACAATGGAACTAGGAGAAAATCAAGGAAAAAGTAGTCTTTAAAAATGGCAACTTTCCACAATTAGAAAAAAGAAATATATTGACGTAGCAGTTGTCAAAATTATGATGAGGCGATCTCAGAGACCGCACGACAGCGGCAAAACCAGGGCCATTAAGAGAAGGTGGTGGAAGTGTGGTGCCTTTGTATTGTCTTCCTACATTGCAAGCCCCACTCTCTAGCTATTTCCTGCCCAGTCACTTCTGAGCTAGATCCCTACAACCCCAGCTACCCTTCTGGTTTAAATATCTGGAAAATTAGAATTTTTTGTTATTATGGTATGGTAAATCAGAACAATGTAGTGAGTACAGTATAGTTAGTGTAACTGAGTGATACAGGGAAAATTGGCATGGTCACAGACGTAGGAGACCTCTCAAAGCTCTAGTTTCCTTTCATCTCTAATGTTCTATGACTGTAACAGTAAAATGGTTCCTAACGATTAAAGTTAGAATAGAAATTAGTCTATGAATTGAATGCAAGTCCCAGCCATGCTGCTGAACATTCTCAATCTGCAACATTACATCTAGGCTTTATTGAGCCCATTTACTTTGCAAGGAATTAGAAATTAGAACAACTCATCTCATATGTGATGATACTTACATAAATCAAATACAAATAATGAATATCCTGCCCTCTTACACGTTCTTTCTCAGGGAAGAGCTTCGGGTGCAACATGGCTTTGAGAGTTCAGAAAGGTATGAACAGAGGGAGAGGGAGTTAAGTGAAAAATGTGAATAGAATGAACAATGAGGAAAGAAGAGCAAGAAAGAGAGATTTGTTGAGTATTTAACATGTGTAATGTGTTTTACATACATCATTTCTAGTTTTTTTTAGTAGCTCCGAAAGGAAGAAAATTTTGTCTGCATTTTACAGATATGAAAGCTGAAGTTCATACAGATTAAGAAACTTGCTTAAAAACCCTAAACAGTAATCAGGAGATTAATATTCTTTTATTTTTAGCTTCTTTTTCCATCAGAAACTAAAAATAGTTGGTAGTATCTCTTGGCCTGAGAGTAGGACAGGTAGTCATCTATTCCCCTTGACCCTCTAGCAGGTCTTAGTAGAGACACAGAAAATATTATGAAACTAATAATTTTTAAGGGATTGGAAAATCTGAGAATGGAGAACAGACTTTTGGTTTTTGGAGGTCTTTGGCCTCTTGGCATTTTGATCACAGACTGTTGAATTGGGAGCTTTGGGACTTCTTGGAATGTGAGCTACTTGAACACCTTTGAACTAGGTGGCTATGTCTTTGGAGCTAGAGAAGTTTCTGGGAAGGCAGTCATGCTTGGTTCTGTGAGCAGACAGGTCCAAAGGCAAGGCAGATTGAAACATCTGTTTGGGGCGCTTTCTGCTCAAGGAAAAGAGGGAAGGTGCTGCTCAGTTTGTCAGATAGGAAATCCCAGACACAGGACAGATGCTTTTCTCAAAAATAGAGCATTTGCATTACATGGCCCCACTTTTTTGCTGTGCCTATAAAAACTGAGATGTGACATGGACTGCATAAAATGAGGAATCCTAGCTATGGCTACATTAAAAAAGTATGCACAGAAGGATATCCAATTATACAGATTCAGGCTATACTGGTTCATATATGCTCTCTATGGTATAATCAACATAACATAGCTGTTATATGCCCAGCCATAAGTTGAAATAATTTAATACTCATTTGTCATATCTATGACACATATTTTAAAATGTGGAATGCTTACCAGTTATAAAACTGATCTTAAGAAAATTAGAAGACAAGCCACAGACTGGGAGAAAATATTTGCAAAAGATATATCTAAAAAAGAATTGCTATCTGAAACACACAAAAACGTCTTAACATTCAGTAGGAAAATGAACAACTCGACTTAAAAATAGGCGAAAGACCTGAATAGACACCTCACCAAAGAAGATGTATAAATGGCAAATAAGCATAGGAAAAGATGCTTAAAATTGTATGTCATAGAAAACTGCAAAGTAAAACAATAATGAGCTACTATACGCCTATTAAATTGGTGAAAATCCAGAACATCGACAAAACCAAATGCTAGTGAAGATATAGAACAACAGGAACTTTCATTCATTGCTGTCATGAATGTGAAATGGTTCAGCCACTTTAGGAGACAGTTTGGTAGTTTCTTGCAAAACCGATAATACTCTGATCACACAATACAGCAACTGTACCCAAATGAGTTGAAAATGTATGTCCACATAAAAATCTGCACACAAATGTTCATAGCAGCTTTGTTCATAATTACCCAAACTTGGGAGCAACCAAAATGCCCATCAGTAGGTGAGTGGGTAAGTAAATTGTGGTACATCTTGACAATGGAATATTATTAAGTGCTAAACAGAATGCATTATCAAGCCATGAAAAGACACAAAGGAACCTTAGATGAATATTGCCAGGTGAAAAAAGTCAATCTGAAAAGAACACAGGCTGTATGAATCCAATTATATGGCATTTTGGAAAAGTCAAAACTATGGAGAGTAAAAAGATAAATCAGCTTTCAGAGATTAGTGGGGAGGGAAGGATGGATAATTTTTAAAGCAGTGAAATTATTCTGTATGATTCTGTAATGATGGATACATGTCATTGTACATTTGTCCTAACCCATAGAATGAACACTGAGAAAGACCCCTAATGTAAATGATGGACTTTGAGTGATAATTGATGTGTTAGTGTTGCTTCATCCCTTGTAACCAATGTACCACTCTGGTGGGGGATGTTGGTAGTCGGAAAGGCGGTTGTGAGTGTGCAGGGAATAGGGGTGCATAGGAACTCCCTGTGCTTCCCATTTAATTTTGCTGTAACCTTAAAACTGCTCTAAAGTTGATGGGTGCAGCACGCCAACATGGCACAGGTATACATATGTAACAAACCTGCACGTTATCCACATGTACCCTAGAACTTAAAGTACAATTAAAAAAAAAAAAGAAAAGAAATACTTGGAATCCAAGTTAAAAAAAAAAAACTGCTCTAAACATAACAATTATATTTTTTAAATGCAGAAAAGAAGAAACAAAATCACCCCAAATTTCACCATACAGTGATAATTACCACCCACTTTAGTATACACCTTTATCATCCATTCCACAATTATTTGTGAAACACCTACTATATATTAGGGATTGTTCTAGGCACTGGGGATATAGCAGTGACTCAAACAGAGAAAATTCCTTACTCTGTGGAGCTTATGTTGACCTCCCTCAGATAGAAGCAGGGCTCAGAAAATAAGCAAATTATACAGTATAGATGTTAGTAAATGCTATGAAAGAATGCAAGCAAGGGGAATAGGGAGACTATGTAGGAAAGGGGATTCTAGTTTAAATAGAGCATTTAGGGAATTTTCCATTTTTGACATTTAAGGAAAGACTTGAAGGAGGTGAGAAAATGAGCTATGAAGATATTTGAGGGTAAGGTATTTTGGGCAGAAGGAAGAGCAAGTGAGGACCCTGAGGTTTAAGAAACAAGGAGACAAGTATAGCTGGAGTATATCAAGCAACCAAGAGATTGGTGGATGGTGTTCATAATGATAAGGGTCAGCCAGATCATGTAGGACATTATATCTCATGGGGATAATTTGGCTTTTATTAATAACTGGAGTGAGACAGGAAGTCATTGAATGACTTTGAGCAGAAGAGTGATGTATTCCAACTTATGTTTTAACATGGTTACTCTGGTTGCTATTTAGAGAATGCTCAATAAGGAAGAGGTTAACAGATGGCGATTAGGCTATTTTAACAACCCAGATGAGCAATATGGTTGGCTTGAACCAGAATGGTATCAATGGAGGTAAAAAGAAGTGGTTACACTCTGGGCATACTGTGAAAAAAGGGGCTGACAGGATTATTTCAGTGGATACATGGGATATAAACACTAGTATTGAGTCAAGGATAACTCTAAGGTTTTCTAGCTTGAATATCTTGAAATATAGAGTTGGCATTAATTGAGATGAGACAGACATTGGAAGAAACAGCTTTCATCAGGACCAAGAACACGGGAGTTAGGATTGGGGCATGTTAAGTTTGAGACATTTTCTATCCAAGTGGAGATTTGGATAGATGTATTTGGACAATGGAAAGAAGTCTAGTCTAGAAATATTTATTTAGGAACTGTGTAGAGTAAATATGGTATTTAAAGCCATGAGGTTGGTTGAGATCACCCAGGACACCGGTATTGAGGGGATATTGAGTGATTCTTGAATTCTTCAAGAGAAATAAAGCAGAGATGTGAAAGGAATTTCTTCAACTATACACATTTTGACATCATCATCTTCCAACATGGTGTTTAATTTGCTCTGCTTCACTTAGCATTGATATAATGAATATTTCCCATTTTATTATATATTATACAATATCATTTTGAATGACTCTCTTATGAGTGTATTATAACACATGAACCTAGTCCCCTATTGTCAAATCTTTTGAGTTGCTTATAATTTTCTCATATTACAACATTTTCAATGAATATTCCTATACATGCATGCTAGAATACAGACGTAGAATTGTAGGATCTTTTGTTGCATTTTGTCAAATTTATCTCCATAAAATTTATAATAAGAAGTTATACAAGAAAATGTTATTTCTTTACACCTTCCCCAAACTAGGTGCTAATAATATTTGTAATCTCCAATCTGATAGATGAAAATGATTGAATATAAAATTTCATTGTTTCACTTTAGTATTTTCCTGATTGGTAATACAGCTGAATGTCTTTTTGTTTGTTTGTTGTTTGTTTGTGTGTTTATTGGTTATTTGGAGAACATGATTTATTTTGCTTGTTAGTTATGGTCAGTTATAGGTTAAGATGACCACAGAGTACTTTCTACCCACCTCCTCTCTCAGTCCAGCTTAGGTTGGGGTTGGCTGTCCTTAGTGTAAGTATTAGGATCAGATTCAAAGACGATCTTCACCTTTGTATCTCCAGTGAATATGGTTGGTTTTGGCCTGAGGGAGGGCTTTCTTTGTAAGTTTTCTGTTTATTAACTCCACATGTAAACAGTGTACTAAATAGTAAGAGGAATTATCTGCTAATGTTCTGCCTCAAACCTAAATTCATAAGTTCAAGAAGACAAGATCTTTAAGTCAGACCCAGTCAATGATTAGTCAGCACAAACATACTGCAATTCTTATAGTTCTTTTTTTTTTCCCCCTCATTTAAGAAATTGTTAACTGCTGAAGTTCATTCCAGAAAAAGTTAATACCAGTATTTTTACATATTGAAGAGACAAACCATATTTGGAACTTGGCATATAGTTTCAACTATTTTTATTTTATTTTTTGCCTAAATGTTTCAGGCCTTGGCAAAAATCAAAAGTATTCTGTGCCAAGCCTCTCTCTACCTTTATTTTAGAACCCATGTGTATTTTTTAAAAAAATTCTATCTGCCTGATTTTTATTCATTTACTCTTACATTGTCACATGGAGTTTATTAAGACGTGCCGGACGTTCAAAAGAATTTGAGGCTTTCCCCTTTTGATAGAACCAGGATATCTCATTTTGTTGGCTGTAAATACAACTTGAACCTTAAGAGGATAAAATTCAATCTGCAAATTTCAAAATATTTCAAAATCATGAACTAAGAGAATAACAATTTTTGTGTTTTTCTTTTTCTGGTTATTTTTATATATTTGATTCTTAGTTTTTATTTTAAAAAGAAAGTTTTATGAAAAACGTATGCATCAATTATACCCCAAGTCATAAAGACTAACTCAGAATTAAAAATAAGAGTCTTCTGATTTTTCAAGAGGCTTCTGAGAAAATTGAAGTGAAATTGAATTAATAGCATTTTTAAGAGGTCTATTCCAAGATGCTAACTGACTCTAGTATATACTGACCCTCTTGGAATGATCTAGCTTTTGTGATACATCTACAAATAGGCCAATGAATAAGCAACTTTCCATAAATTTTATTGTCTCAAGCCATTAGAAAGCCTAAGGCACATTTGGAATCATAATAGTTTTTTAAATTTTAATTTAATTATGATGATTACTTGACTATAATATTGCTATTTCTTTATAATTTTATGCTTGAAGAGTCAATCTTTCAGTGAGAATTCTTCGTTTATTTACCAAAAGGAAAAAAAAGAAAATTATCGCAAAAGATAATCAATCGTTCCACCACAGCAATAGTAAAAAGCAAAAACCAGGACCAGGTGGTGAGAGTGGAAGGACTTTTGTCATCTTCTGAACTCCATGCTGTGTGCATCATTCAGTTTTTCATCTTTGTTTTTATTCTCTTTAATTTGCAAAAAGATAACTCCATGGAAATGGTAGTTTTAAGTAGCATTTAAACATTGGCTTTTGTTTACTTTTTCTGTTTGAAAATGGCAACCTAAACACAATTTGTGGTCTGCCTCTTAAGTCCATATATTTAGAAATAATAGAGAAAATGTTTGTTTGTTCATGTCTTTTACTGATTAAATGTATAGTTCATGTTCAGAACAACTCTTGGTATATTACAAAATGGGAAAATTCTTAGGAGAAGGGAGACATAATTCTGGGAGGAAAGTGCTAAACAAAGCAGATGCAGGACAAGGATGCTTCATGTAGAGTTTGTGAAAGCAAAAGGCAAGAGGTAATCCAGGGACAACAATGAGATTGTCTATCTCTCGGTGGGGCAAGGAGCATGGGATTTTTGGGAACAGAGGCAAAGTGGTGCTCTTAGTAGCTAGCTGATGATAACCTGGAAAGGAAAGGAACTCTCATTCTCAGAAGACCAGCTACAGCAATACATAGCCCAATGGCACATCGGCCTTTCTCCTGCCCCTATAAATATACACCCAAAGCACGGGGCTATGCAAGTTTGCAGTGATTTGAACCCCTCCCTGTAGACAATGTGGGCAAGCAGATACAGAAGATAATTGAAAAGAGACATCAACCACAAAATATAGTAAATCTAATTAATATTTACAGAAATGTAAAGGATAATGCAATAATGTAAAACAAGAACAGACAGTTATAAAAAGAACTAGAAATCTTGGAAATATAACTATAATTGCTGAAAGTAATTTACAGCTGGGCTAGAAGAAATACATGCTCATTGTAGAAAGATGAGAAATTGCTGAAAGTTATTAAAAAGTTAGAAATATCACCCTAAATCTACCACTCAGAAATTACTGCTGTTAATATTAGCATAGGTTTTATTATAGTCATTTTTTCACATTTTCATATAATTCTTGACATATACTAAATATAGTATTTCCACTTGCTAACCCTCCTCCCCTCCTGGACAATTTAGGAAAAAAGGCAACTAAAGTCGCTGCTAGGTGTTTTTTTCACTAATGTATTTTATCTATTGACTTTTTACCATAGATCATTTTATTATAATGCCTTAATTTAATAAAGAGTCCAAACACAGGGCTTGAGCTCAGCTCTTTAACATTCTGCTGACTGCTGTGTTGTCTTCTTTTCACATTAAGCTTAGTAAAGATGTGAGCACACACTTCATCTTTAAGTGTAGAGTGTTAGTTTCATGCTTAATATTTATGACTCTTATAATTACTCTTATAAGAGATCCACTATTACTAGAAACTTCAGCTCTCAGGTTAATAATCCTGCATTTTAATGAGCTCTAGGTAATTATACTTTGAAGTCCAAGACTTTTCAAAAACTGCAAATTGAGGTTCTTTTCTTATAACTATGTAATTTTAATTTCATGTTGAAGTGCAATGAAAATTTGCACATTATAGTACAACTGTAATTTTAGAGGGAAAAATCAGTAATAGACTAGGTAATTTTAATTCAGGTCACTTCTACAAAGGATATACTGAGAAAAGTCAAAATACACTGAGAAAAATTTTCTTCAGAGGCTACAGAATTAATCTGTTAGTCACCTTGAAAATACAGCATACAAATAGGAAAACGTATGGAACGAGCTGGTTTTCTGCTTTATGAAAATGGTTTTGTTAAAGCCAAGTCTCACAAGTGTCCAATGGAAAATAGATATTTCAACTGCTACTTTCCTCCAACCAGGTAATGCAGCCAAATTGACATGACCAGAATCATAGGAACTTTGAGTCTTAAAGTAGGCACATTCTGCACCCTTTCCTCCATTAAGTTGATTCCCTGCTGCCAGCTGACCTCACTTATGGCAGGTGTCTCTACTTGTACTTTCCTGAATCTCAAGGCTTAGTGGCAGGTAAAGTTTCTAGTTATGTAAAATCATCTTAACGCTCCCAGGCAAATTTAAGCTTTTATCTTGGCTTATTTTGAGGGCAAGGCAGTTGAATGCCTCCATGCTTCCCTCCCCAAATGTCCAAGCACCTGGCCTTGGAATGAGTGGAGTGCTGGAGTGAAGAGGCCTTGGAACAAACTCAATATACCTGGGATGATACTACCCTGTAGTGTTGCGTCCTATTAGATAGGAGATTATAAATAACTCAAAGAAGGAGCTCAGGCTTAGAGATCTTCCATCTGCTTAGCTCCTGCCACAATATCTTACAAATAATATAGTGGATAAGAGCAAGCTTGTGAAGGCAAGTTCTGACTGTTAGACTCATGCCTGTAAAACTTGATCGTGTGACCTTGGAAAGATTATTTAACTTCTCCAAGTCTGAGTTTTATCTCTATAAAGTGGGATCAATAATAACACCTTCCCTACATGGTTTCGATTAAATAAATAATATAATCTGTGTAAAGTGTTTAGCATCGTGGTTCTAAGTGTTTGACAGAGATTTGTTCTCAAGTAATTATAGTACTGACTCCGCTTAGAAGTACTTGATGTGTTGAAAATTTATCTTTCTTCAAAAATTGTATGCTCCTCAAGGTTGAGCAGTTATCTTTGGTTAAACAGCACTGACAGCATACTTTCCATATTAGCAAGATTAGTTGGCACATAGGAAAGATTTAAGGAAGTCCATTTTTAACTAGCCAGGCAACTGAAGGCATTCTCACTAATATCTACAATGCAGGATTGGATGAAGATCAGTTTCATAGTAAATAGACCTTGCTTTTTCTGTATGAAGCAGCTTATCTCCCTAGACTGTCTGCCAAATAAACATTACTTTGTGAGGTCAAATTCTAAAAGACATAGTGTATTCTGTTATCTTCTCCTAGAAACACGTGCCTCATTTCCTTGAGCAGCCTTGCTATCAGTTCACAGATTATTTACCTTTTTAAAAGTTTTTCTGGGAAGAAGAGATTTCTTTTATGAGAAATTAGCTTGAGCAAAAATTCTACTTAGGCAGTACTGAATATATACATTCCCCTTTTGTTTAAAATTAACCCCTTGTCTCTACTCGTTATATTTATGAGGCCTACAACAAGATGACTATAGCTTTGTGGCTTTTTTAAACAACTAAAGCTAAACACAATAAAGAAAACCATAAAAAGCAAAGTTTACTCTATCTCCTCCTCTCTCTGTGATGTGTTTGTAGTACGAATCACACTGGATAACCCTGTTACACATTTATTTGAAATAGTAGCCTCTTGAATTAACACTGTTTACAGGAATATTATTTAGGTTTTAATTAATAATGAAAAATTCACTAATTCATGGTATCTTATTTCTAATTGTTTATATACTAATTGGGTCATTTAAAAAACCCTTTATTTTCCTAGGATGCAAGGGAAAGCACAAACTTGCAGGTTTATGCAAACTTTAATTAGGCAAATAGAAAAATACATTAGCGTTTTAGAAAGGAAAATGTACTTAAGAAAAAACATAACTTTTTAAAAAACTTTTTTAGCTTTTAAAAAATTGTATGTTTGTTTCACAACACACACTGAGGCCTGTCGAGGGGTGGGTAAGGGGAGGGATAGCATTAGGAGAAATACCTAAGGTAAATGATGGGTTGATGGGTGCAGCAAACCACCATGGCAAAACCTATGTAACAAACCTGCACGTTCTGCACATGTATCCTAGAACTTAAAGTATAATAAAAAAGATTGTATGTTTGTTTCTTAAGTACATTTCCTTTTCTAAAATGTGAATGTTGACCCATTAAGCAATGTCAAGAGAAAGTCAAAAAACTTAAACCACTAGAAAATTGGGTCTGTGTCATGAGGAAACTGGGGCAACCAGAAGTGTCAAGCAAGTAACACTGAGCAAGATCCATGCTTCAAATAAGATTATGCCACAAAAATCATAATAACAATTTAATGTTTTTATTATAATGTGACCTGAATTTCTCCAGACCTCACCAGCCTGTGGATACAAATGAGGTCACCTTATTAGTCATTATTGAAATTATGCTGACTCACTGTGTATACCTGAGTGATAGAGGTCTGAAGTCTTTCTCAGTTATTTCTGCCAGTTTCTAGATGTGCTCAACAACAAACTTTTCCTTGCTATATCCTGTTACTACTTTGCTATTGATGATTCTCTAAGAACCATAGTCTCTTCCACTGTCCTTGTCAGCTACCGCCCTCTTGGGCACTGTGGTACCTCCACTTTTCTACCAGTTTCCATTACTGAGGCACTGAGACAGTGTCCATGCAATTTAATGAGCAAGTATAGGAAGAAGTATGGCTCTTTCCCCACTGGATTTTTCTCTATAAGTGAGAGGGTCCATAGTGGCCTTGATAAGAAACAGCTCTTCATTGAGACTTTACTACTCTAGGTGGGATGCAGACAGGAGGCTGATGGAGGCAGGGCCTGGAGACATATGCAAGTAACAGATATCCTTAAAAGATTATGGATTTCTTCTAAGTCAAGTTCTCATGCATTTTGATCATCACGTGTATTAAACTTTAAACAAGTCCACTATACCACTTTGTCTAGCCATCATTATAGTCATTTTAATAGGTAACACACTGAACACTTGTGTATATCAGACTGTTATATAACCCACCTAGTTCTTACAAACGTCACGTGTAGGTAATTATTATTTTCACCTTTGTAGAAGAGGAAACTGAGGCCTAGAAAGTTTAAGTCATATGTCTAAGGTCATGGAACTAGTAAATGGGGGACTGCATTTCAAGGAAATCTGAATCTTAAGTTGGAGTAAAGATGAAAGCCAATAATAATAATAATAAATCATAGGAGCTACTATTATTGCTTTATTGATACTATCTTATATAATCATCATAAACTCACTAAGAGGTGTTAATCTCACTGAATTATAGAGATAAACAAACAGGGTCATAAAGAATAAATAATTTTTCCAAAGTCCTCTAGCTAGAAAATGAGAGAGCCACTTATGTTTGTCCAATTCTAAAGCTCTTTGTTACATATAGAGTCTTAGAAAATTACTTCTGCTGTCTCTATGTATGCTTGGGGACTAGGTTTTGTCTTCAAGTGTTTAAACTTCTGAGTTCAACTCTTTAGTGAAGCAATTTGCTGCTGGGCATTCTTAGACAAGTTACTCAAACCTCAGTCTTTTCATCTGTGAAATGGAAATAATAATAATAGAGCCAAATGAAATCATTCTTGTAGAGGTCACAGTTTCTGACACACAGAAGTGCTCAGTCTATATTAGCTGACTTTGGTATTATTAAGAAAATTAGACACCAAGTAGTATGGTGCTAAAGCAGTCAAATTATAAATGTTATGTAGAAAAACCAAAGCTGTCCTGTAAATCTTTAAAGAAATTTCAAAATTTTAAAACCAAACAAATAGTTTTCTTTAAAATTAGCTCTCCTACAAAGAAAACAATTCTGTACAACCGAAGAATGGGAATTCTCTTCAAAAGTTAGAATTGGGAAGGCAAGTCTGACCCTGCCTGCAGCAGAGAGATTGTTCAAACAATTGTTGTAAACAGATTATGATCCTTGTGGATGAGGAGGTCATGAGCTGAAAGGAAGACTTTGTAGATAAAATTTTAGCTAAATTAGAAGAGGCAAGATATCTCCTGTGATCTTAGAAAGGGAATTTCAGCAACTCAAGACTTTTTGATATTTGAGTAGGCTTGAAGAAATTATTTACATTACTATGGAAAGCAACTAGACATAAATAGAGAAAAACAGACAAAATTCACCTTTTCTTTCTCTTTCCACTTCTTTAATCATTTGTTTAAATAAGACTGGCAAAGACTTCGGTATGCATGAAACTATAAACACAGAAAAGGAAGATGCTGTGAGAATGAATATACTTATGTAGTTGCCAGTAAATATGAAAAAAAAAATCTGTTGCTAAAATGTTATAATAAACTGCAATCTGAAAAGTCTTGATTTACTTCACCCAAGCTATTCAACTTTGTCTTCACACAAAGTCTTGCCTTTAGTTGGGCTCTCACATACTTCCCACCACATTCTGTTCTCTTTACTAAGAATGTGCTCTGCTCTTGGAACCTGTTCACCAACACAAAGTTCATCAATCTTTCTAAGCCAGTTCAATTCTCAATTGAGCTAAAAAAAGTGTGCTTTAATTACTTTAAGCATTTTGGTGAGTAGAAAAAAATGTATACTCTTAAATAAGACTTGTTTTTGTTGAAATGATGGCTAGGTTATTTACTATTTAACTGACTTGACTTCAACCTCTTTAAGTCTCAGTTATCTCATTTTTGGAATATAGTGCTTTATAGAATTCTGTCATTGTGAAATATAATAATAGTAACAATTTTTATTCTGGGTCTTTTTTTGCTTTAGGCTCTTATTACATCTTATTTTATAACTATATAGTTTGGACCTAGGTTTGCAATTCTGGCCATGATAGAATAAGATGTATCAGACTTATCCTTCAAATATTATAAAACTAGAAAAAATACATGCAACATGTGTTTCAGTCTTTGCACAATGTATAGCATAGTACTGGGATCACTGACAGAAGGAAAACACATGAGGTAAGCTCCATATTCATTCAGACTTTCTGCATGGAAGTCCTTACAAAACTGCAGTCTCTGGTTGTGGAGCCCAAATGGAGAGCAGTGGTCTTATGAGATATAGACAATAAAAATTGTAGATGGGGACTAGTGAGGCAGCTGGAATTTGTGGATCAGGGCAGTGAAGAAGAGGAAATGTTTAGAGAAAGAGCTCCAGAAATCTGCACTGGGGCTGTCTTGAGTCTTTGGCTGAATACTAAGATGTGTACATATAAGGCAAGATTCCATGAGGTCTGGCAGAGAATGGCTACCGGGACGTGTAAGCTGAGCAGTGTGATTCTAAAGATTTCACTGTGCTAAGAGACTCGAGTTCAGCTAGCCAGAAACCACAAAAGGCCACAACTTAGAAATAGTAAGGATTGGCTGGATGCAGTGGCTCATGCCTGTAATCCCAGCAATTTGGGAGGCTGAGGCAGGTGAATCTCTTGAGGTCAGGAGTTCAAGACCAGTCTGGCCAACGTGGTGAAACCCTGTCTCTACTAAAAAATACAAAAAACTAGCTGGGCATGGTTATGGGCGCCTGTAATCCCAGTGACTTGGGAGGCTGAGGCAGGAGAATCTCTTGAATCCAGGAGGTAGAGGTTGCAGTGAGCTGAGATTGCACCACTGCACTCCAGCCTGGGTGACAGAGAGAGACTCCATCTCAATATAATAATAATAATAATAATAATAATAATAATAAAGAAATAGTAATAGTAAGGATGTAAGGATTCCTCTAGACTCAACCTACCAAAATCTATAATTAAGTCTGAGCAGGATTAAAAGAATCCACCAGTAAATTAATTGGCTAGTAATGCAAAACTTAAGACTCTCTAAAGATAAAATAAAAATCTAGAATCTCAACAACATTTCTAGACATCTGAAGAAGCAGGAAAATGTGACACATAACTTGGAGAAAACTAATCAATGGAAATAAATGTAAAGATATTACAAATATTGACACTGGCAACTATTTAAAATAGCCATGTTAAATTTATTTAAAAATTTAGAAGAAACTACATAACACTGCTGCAAGAAATCATAGATGACATGAACCAATGAAACACAACCCTTGTTCGTGGATGGATAGGATCAATATTGTGAAAATGACCATACCAGCTTGATCATGGTGGATAAGTTTTTTGATGTGCTGCTGGATTCCTTTTGCAGCATTTTATTGAGGATTTTCGCATCGATGTTCATCAGGGATATTGGCCTGAAGTTTTCTTTTTTTTTGTTGTATCTCTTCCCAGTTTTCATATTAGGATGATGCTGGCTTAATAAAATGAGTTAGGGACAAGTCCCTCCTTTCAATTGTTTGGAATAGTTTCAGAAGGAATAGGACCAGCTCCGCTTCGTATGTCTAGTAGAATTCGACTGTAAAATGGTCTGGTCCTGGGCTTTTTTTTTTATTGGTAGGCTATTAATTACTGCCTCTATTTCAGAGCTTGCTTTGGTCTATCCAGAGATTCGACTTTTTCCTGATTTAGTCTTGGTAGGGTGTATGCATCCAGGAAGGTATTCCTTTCTTCTAGATTTTCTGGTTTATTTGTGTAGAGGTGTTTATAGTATTCTCTGACGGTAGTTTGTATTTCTGTGGGGTCCATGGTGATATCTACTTTATCATTTTTTGTTGTGCCTATTTGATTCTTCTCTCTCTTCTTCTTGTTTAATCTAGCTAATGGTCTATTTTGTTGATTTTTTCAAAAAACCAGCTCCTGGACTCCTTGAGTTTTTTGGAGGGTTTTTCGTGTCTCTGTCTTATTCAATTCTTCTCTGATCTTGGTTATTTCTCATCTTCTGCTAGCTTTGGATTAGTTTGCTCTTGTTTCTCTAGCTCTTTTAATTGTGATGTTAGGGTGTCTATTTGAGATGTTTCTAGCTTTCTGATGCGGGCATTTAGTGCTATAAATTTCCCTCTAAACACTGCTTTAGCTGTGTCCCAGAGATTCCGGTACATTGTCTCTTTGTTCTCTTTAGTTCAAGAAACTTCTTGATTTCTCCCTTAATTTCACTATTTACCCAGGAATCATTCAGGAGCAGGTTGTTCAATTTCCACGAAATTATGTGGTTTTGAGTGAGTTTTTTAAATCCTGATTTCTAATTTGATTACACTGTGGTCTGAGAGACTGTTTGTTATGATTTCAGTTCTTTTGCTTTTGCTAGGTGGTCAATTTTAGAATAAGTGCCATGTGGCACTGAGAAGAATGTATATTCTGTTGATTTGGGGTAGAGAGTTCTATAGACATCTACAAGGTCCATTTGATCCAGAGCTGAGTCCAAGTTCTGAATATCCTTGCTAATTTTCTGATAGTGTGGTGTTAAAGTCTCCCACTATTATTGTGTGGGAGTCTAATCTCTTTGTGGGTCTCTAAGAAGTTGTTTTATGTATCTGGGTGCTCCTGTGTTGGGCATATATATATTTAGAATAGTTAGCTCTTGTTAAATTGTTCCCTTTACCATTATGTAATGACCTTCTTTGTATTTTTTATCTTTGTTGGTTTAAAGTCTGTTTTGTCCGAGGCTGGGATTGCAACCCCTGGGTTTTTTTGCTTTCCATTTGCTATGGTAAATTTTCCTCTATCCCTTTATTTTGAGCTTGTGTGTGTCTTTGCATGTAAGATGGGTCTCCTGAGTACAGCACACTGATGGGTCTTGACTCCTTATCCGATTTGCCAGTCTGTGTCTTTTAACTGGGGCATTTAGCCCATTTACATTTAAAGTTAATATTGTTATGTATGATTTTGATCCTGTCATCATGATGCTAGCTGGTTATTCTGTACATTAGTTGATGCAGTTTCTTCATAGTGTCATTGGTCTTTATAGTTTGGTGTGTTTTTGCAGTGGCTGGTACCAGTTTTTTCCTTTCCATATTTAGTACATCTTCCAGGAGCTCTTGCAGGGCAGGCCTGGTGGTAATGAAATCCCTCAGCACTTGCTTGTCTGGAAAGGATTTTATTTCTCCTTTGCTTATGAAGCTTAGTTTGGCTGGATATAAAATTCTGGGTTGAAAATTATTTCTTTAAGAATGTTGAATATTGGCCCCCAACCTATTCTGGCTTGCAGAGTTTCTGCTGAGAGATCCGCTGTTAGTCTGATGGGCTTTGTAGGTGACCTGGCCTTTCTCTTTGGCTGCCCTTAATAGTTTTTCCTTCATTTTGACCTTGGAGAATCTGACAATTATGTGTCTTGTGGTTGATCTTTTTAATGGAGTGTCTTAATGGTGTTCTCTGTATTTCCTGAATATGCATGTTGTCCTGTCTTGCTAGACTGGGGAAGTTCTCCTGGATAATATCCTAAAGTGTGTTTTCCAGTTTGTTTCCTTTCTCGCTGTGTCCTTCTGGTACTCCAATCCATCATAGGTTCTGTCTTTTTATGAAGTCCCATATTTCTTGGAGGCTTTGTTCATTTCCTTTCATTCTTTTTTCTCTATTCTTGTCTGCATGTCTTATTTCAGGAAGGTGGGCTTCAAACTCTGATATCCTTTCTTCTGCTTGGTCGATTTGGCTATTGATACTTGTGTGTGCATCACAAAGTTCTCATGCCATGTTTCAGCTCCATCAGGTCTTTTATGTTCCTTTCTAAACAGGCTATTCTAGATAGCAGCTCCTCTAACCTTTTATCAAGGTTCTTAACTTCTTTGCATTGTTTTAGAACATGCTCCTTTAACTCAGCATAGTTTTTTATTACCTGTCTTCTAAAGCTACTTCTGTCATTTCACTCATCTGATCCCCTGTCCAGTTCTGTGCCTTTGATGGAGAGATATTGTTATGATTTGGAAGAGATGGTCTTTTGGGGTTTAGTATTTCTTCATGGATTCTTTTTCATTTTTGTGATTTTGTCTAGTTTTGGTCTTTGAGGCTGCTGATCCTAGGATGGGGTTTTTGTGGGGATCTTTTTGTGTTGTTGTTGTTGTTGCTTTCTGCTTGTTTCGTTTCTTTCAATAGTCAGGTCCCTCTTCTGTAGGGCTGCTGCATTTTGCTGGGGGTTCACTTCAGGCCCTTTTCATCTGATTCACTCCTGTGCCTGGAGATGTCACTCAACGAGGCTGAAGAACAGCAAAGATGGGTGCCTTCTTCTAGGACTTCTGGCCTTGAGGGGTACCAATCTG
Source organism: Mandrillus leucophaeus (assembly GCF_000951045.1). Lineage (NCBI taxonomy): Eukaryota > Metazoa > Chordata > Mammalia > Primates > Cercopithecidae > Mandrillus > Mandrillus leucophaeus. The sequence continues at coordinate 2,323,069 of NW_012102155.1, forward strand.
ATGCCAGTAGGATCACTCCTGTCTAGGGTGTCTGACAACCTCTGTTGGAGGGTCTCACTCTGTTGGGTGGCATGGGGAGCAGGACCTGTTTAACAAAGCACTTTGTCCCTTGATGGAGAGGGTGTGTTTTACTGGGGGAAACCCACTTGTCTGGGTTGCCTGGATTCCTCAGAACTTCCAAGAGGGGAGGCTAAGTCAGCTGATCTGCAGAGACTGCGGCAGCCCCTTCCCCTCGGCGTTCAGGCCCAGGGAGATCCGAATTCCGTCCTTGAGCCTCTGGCTGCAGTAATTAGAGTTCCTGAAGGGAAGCTCCACCCAATGAGGAGGGAGGGGTCAGGGTTAGGCCTGAAGAGGCACTCTGGCTGCCGATTGCTAACAGCCCGTGTATTCAACTGTGGGACAAGCCTTGGGACCAAATTGTCTAGCCTCCCTGGCTCCAGCAAGGGAAAAGCGCAGCCTGGAGCTATAGAAACGGGTGCCGCCCTTGCCCCCCAGGAGCTTAGTGTGTTAGGCAGTTTGGGATTCCCAGTGCTGACTGCTGCCCCTCCCGCAAGGAGCTCAAAGGGCTTAGCAGGTAGCTGCAGCTGGTGCTGGGCGCCCCTCCCACCGGGAATTGGTAGGCTTAAGCAGATTCCAGCTGAGAGGCTTTAAGAATCTGTGCTTTCTGGGGTTGGGACTCTAGGCCCCGGTGGCGTGGGTTTGCAAGTGGGATCTTCCCACCCTTGGGTTGCACAGTTCCGTGGAAAAAGCAGTTTCCCTGGTTGGGTAGCTCACTAACTCACCACCTGAAGGAGGTTCCCTTCTCCCGTGTGGCGCTCAAGTGGGCGCCGCACCGCACTGTTTTTCCGAATTCTCTCCGTGAGTCACGCCAGCCTTCTAGTCAATTTTGATGAGAGAAACTGGATACCTTGGTTACTGGTGATGGTGTTTTTTTTATGGGAGCCTCCGAACACCTCTGCTTTAGTTGGTCATCGTGGCCCCTTTTCCCCCGTGTTTATATTATCATTTGTCTCAAGATATATTAAAATTTTCTTTTCTAATTTCTTTATTCACCCACTAGATGTTCAGGAGTATGTTGTTTAGTTTCCATGTATTTATAATTTTTCTGAAAATGTTCTGTTATTGATTTCTAGTTTTATGCCATTGTGGTCAGAAAAGATACTTGATATGATTTCAATCTTAAATTTGCTAAGGATTGTCTTGTGGCCTAACATATGATTTCTCCTAGAGGATGTTCTGTGTGCATTTGAAAAGACTCTATCTCTCCTTTCAGATCCTTGAATATTCGCTTTACATATTTAGGTACTCCACAGTTGGGTGTATATATATTTACAATTGTAATATCTTCTTGATAAATAAATCCTTTATTATTACAAAATATATTTTTTTGGTCTACTTTTACAGTTTTTGACCCAAAGTGTATTTTGTCTGATATAAGAATTGCTACTCACACTGTCTTGCAGTTTCTATTTGCATGGAGTATCTTATTCCATCCCTTCACTTTCAGCCTATGTGCATCCTTATAAGGAAGTTTCTTGTAAACAGCATATAGCTGGCCTTTTTTTTTTTTTTTTAAATTCATGCATTAACATGATGCCTTTTGATTGGAGTATTTAATCCATTTCCATTCAAGGTAATTATAGATAGGTAGAAACTTTCTGCTGCCATTTTGTTACTTATTTTCTGGTTGATGTGTCCACTTTTCCTCTCTTGTCATCTTTCTTTATGACTTAATAATTTTCTATTTCCTATGGTGGTATGTTTTGAATCTTTAATTTTTGTTTTGGTTATCATGAGACTTTCATAGAATATCTTACATTTATAAAAGTCTATTTCCAACTGATAACAGCTTAATTTTGATTCCTTACAGTTCTACACTTTTATTCCTCCCCTCAATTTTATGTTTTCAATGCCTAAATTTACATTCTTTTGTAATGTGTATCCCTTGACTATTTTAGCTATAGTCATTATTAATAATTTCTTTAATCCTTGTTCTAGAGATAAAATTACTTTATATACCACCATTATGGTCCTGAAGTATTCTAAATATTGTCTGTGTTACTTATACTATTAGGTTTTGTGCATTTGTAAATTTTATATTATTAATTAGGAGCCTTTTGTTTCAGTTTAAAGACTTCCCTTTAGCAATATCTGTAAGACAGGCTTATTGGTGAAGAACTTCCTTAGCTTTTGTTTGCCTGGAAAAGTTTTCATTACTCCCTTATTTCTGAAAGACATTTTTGCTGGGTAAAGTATTCTTGTTTGGCAGTTTTTTCCCTTTAATATTTAAAATACATCATCTCACTTTTTAATGGTCTGCAGGGTTTTTGCTGAGAAGCCTGCTGATAGTCATATTGGGACTTTTTTGTCTGCAATGTATTTCTTTCATCTTTTGTTGCTTTCAAAATTTTCCTTTTGTCTTTGATTTTTGCCAGTTTGATTATTATACGTCTTGATGAACTTCTCTTTTGGTATAATTTAATTTGTGACATCTGTACTTAGTATACCTGAATTTTCACTTTTTTTCCTGAGATTTGGAAGTTTACATCCATTATTTGCTTAAATATGCTTTCTGGCCCTTTCTCTTTTTCTTCTCCTGGAATGCTATTAAACATAGGTTAGGTCTCTTGATGGTTCCCATAATTCCTATGGGCCATCTTCATTCTTTTCCATCTGTTTTTCATTTTGCTTCTCGATTGCGTAATTTCAAATGATTCATCTTCGAATTTACTGACTCTTTAGCTTGGTCAAGCTGGCCGTTAAGCTTTCTACTACATTTTTTTCCCCCAATTCAGTCATTGTATTCTTCATCTCTAGGAATTTTATTTGTCTTTTAAAAATTATTTCTATTTTTTTGTCACAGCTCATGTGAAAAAATGGAAACAATTATTTTCCAAATAATTTAATTTTTTATCTCTATATTCCTGAAGGTCACTAAATTTTATTAAAAAGGATTATTCTGAATCCTTTTCCTGTCATTTTTAAACTTCCTTTTTATAGTGGCCCATTGTTGTAGTTTGCTAATTTCTTCTGGAGATGTCATGATATCCAAAGTCTTTGTATTCCTTGTGTTTTTGCATTGGTGTTTATGCACTTACAGAAAAGGCCACTTTTTTTCAGCTTTTAAAGGAGTTCTTGGAGGTAAAAACCTTCATTGATTAGTTTAGATAATGCTTCTAAATAGGCCAGTGGGTCATAACCCTGGAAAGTGCAGCTTCCTTTCAGATTCTCTAGATGGTTAGGCTGTTGCCTTTGCTTTGAAGTCAGATGAGGCCCCTGGCTAGGCTCTGCTATTTGGCAAGACCACAAGCTGAGCTCTGCTATCAGGCTGGACTGCTATAAGGGCACTGCATTTACTTCTGATCTGGGTGAGCCACAGGCCATATTCCTTGGCTACAGGTACTGATACTTGAGTTCAGCAGTTGGACAGGGTTGCAGGAGAGGATCCAGGGTAAAGTGAATCAGAACGCACGAATTAACTGCTATGCTCAGTAAAAATGCAAGACTCAGATTTGCCTCCTTCACTGTGTAAGATCTGGGGGAGCACATTAAACTTCTGGGCATGGGAAAACAATGCCTACTTGCCCAACTGCAGTGGTTCAGACAACTGCAGTGGTTGTCTTCCTTCTTAGGTGGGGTCTGGTGGTACACTTTGAGGCTGTGGGGAACACTGATTAAGCTCTTAGAGATGGCAGATCTAATACCTTTTTGTTGTGGAAATTTGCTTGTGGTAGATCTCCCTCCCTTGCCAGAACTCTGGGGTAGGGTCTGAGGCTGGGCCTGGAGGTTAATCATCTAGGGATTCAAGCCAGATAGCACTTCCACTTCTGAGAGTGACCAGCTCAGCTTTGCAGGCTATGCTGTTAGCTAATACCCCTGATTGAGTACCACTGCTTGATACATTGAGCTTATACCAAAATCTGCATGCTGGTCTCTGTGAGCTATACCTCCTTGCTTTGTTTCTATCTGACCCCAGGTGGTCTAGCTGTGCAGTTTCCTCCTATATTTTCTGTTCCCCATGAGGTAAAAATGAAAGGGGTTTCCTGGGAAGCATCTCAGTATGTTAAAGAAGCTGGAAGTCTGCCTCCCAGGTTCTCTTTCCCCACTGTAGAAACCATGAGCCCTGGAGAATCCTCTCTATGTGGGACTGTGCCAATTTGGGGGAGGGAGAGGGGTGACATGGTCAAAATGAGACCATGTCTCCTACTTTTTAATGCAAATTTTTATTCAGTTTCATAAAACATGCAGGTGATTCTGGCTTATTCCCACATGTTTGGGTTTTCACCAAGGTATTTTTGTCTGTGGGTAATCGCTAGTTAGTATTTCTGTGGGGAGAGTGAAGCCTGGGACATATTATTCCAATATCTTGCCAATGTCACTCTGTCCCCAGTTCTAAATGGAGTTATGCAACTCACAACAGAACTTCAAAATACATGAGGCAAAAGTGGACAGAATTAAATGGAGAAATAGACAAATTCAAAATTCTACTTTTGTATTTTAGTACTCCTTTCTTAGTAACTGCTGGAGCAAGTATACAAAAATAATCAATGAAGATACAGAGATTTAAACATAACTAATAAAATGAACATAACTAATATTTATAAGAAATCACATCAAACTCCTGCTGAATACACATTATTTTCAAGCAAATGTAGAACATTCACAAGATAAAACACGTGCTATTTTATGTTTATAAAACCAGATAGATCATAAACCAAGTCATACATTTAAAAGTATCTTTTTTCCACCACAGTGGAGTTAAATTAGGAATTAAAAAAACCTCAAAAATTTACAAACATTTCTATATTAAGAAACACACATCTAAATAGCCTATTTATCAAGAATAATGTAAAATTTTTAAAGTAAATTATAGTAAACCAACAACATATTGAAATTGATAGGATGCCATTAAAATAATGTTCAGTGGGAGTTTTACTGTTTTAACCTAATTAGAAAACAGCAACCATACACAATCAATCCTGTAAGTTTTACCTTAAGAAACTAGACAAAGAAGAAAAAAAATTAAACACAATAACATGAAGAAAGAAAATAAAGTTAAAAGAAAAAAAATCAATGAAGTGGTAAATAGACAAACAATAGAAAAAATCAGTGGAACAAAAAATTGGTTCTTGGAAAAGATCAATAAATTGAAAAACCACTGACTAATCTGTTTAAAGAAAATGAAATAACATACAAATTACAATGGTCCAGAGTTAAATATGAGGCAAGTCTGCAGATTCTATTGACAGTGAAAGGATAACAATAGGATATTATAAACAATCTTTAAGTAATAACTATAACAATTTAGATAAAATAAAAATATCTTAAAACATATTACTTACCAACACTGATACAAGAAAAAAATCAAGAAACCTGAGTAGATCTATACATATCAAAGAGATTTAATCTATATTTAATAACATTCCCATGAAAAACTCAATTTTCAGATAGCTTCACTTGTGAATTCTATCAAATGTAAGAAAATGTAATGACTATCTTAACTAACTCCTTCAAAAAACAAAGAAGTCGGATCTGGCGTGATGGCCGAGTAAGAACAGCTTTGGTCTGCAGCTCCTAGCGAGACCAATGCAGAAGGTGGTTGATTTCTGCATTTCCAACTGAGGTACCCAGCTCATCTCATTGGGACTGGTTAGAAAGTGAGTGCAGCCCACAGAGGGTGAGCAGAAGCAGGGTGGGGCGTCACCACACCCAGGAAGTGCAAAGAGTAGGGGGCCTCCCTTTCCCAGCCAAGGAAAGCCATGAGGGACTGTGCTATCCAGCCCAGATACTATTCTTTTCCCATAGCTTTTGCAACCCACAGACCAGGAGATTCCCTTGTGTACCTGCACCACCAGGGCTCTGGGTTTCAAGCACAAAACTGGGCAGCTGTTTGGACAGACACCAAGCTAGCTGCAGGATTTTTTTTTTTTTTTTTTCTTTCCCCAGTGGCTCCTGGAACCCCAGCAAGACAGAACCATTCACTCACCTGGAAAGGGGGCTGAAGCTGGAAAGCCAAATGGTCTCGCTCAGCAGGTCCCACTCCCATGGAGTCCAGCAAGCTAAGAACCACTGGCTTGAAATTCTTGCTGCCAGCACAGCAGTCTGAAGTCGACCTGGGATGATCCAGCTAGGTAGGGTAGATGCATGCACCATTACTGAGTCTTGAGTAGGCAGTTTTTCCCTGACTGCCCTAAAAAGGCCTGGAAGTTTGGATTGCGTGGAACCCAACACAGTGTGGCAAAGCTGCTGTGGCCAGACTGCCTTTCTAGATTCCTCTTCACTGGGCAGGGCATCTCTGAAAGAAAGGCAGCAGCCCCAGTCAGGGGCTTATAAATAAAACTCCCATCTCCCTGGGACAGCTCCCTAGGGAAAGGGGAGGCTGTGGGCTCAACTTCAGCAGACTTAAACGTTCCTGCCTGCCAGCTTTGAAGACAGCAGTGTATCCTGACATAAGGGGTTCTCCTAGCATAGCACTCAAGCTCTGCTAAGGGACAGACTGCCTCCTCAAATGGGTCCCTGACCCCCATGCCTCCTGACTGGGAGAGATGTCCCAACAGGGGTTGACAGACACCTCATATAGGAGAGCTCCAGCTGGAATCAGGCCAGTGCCCCTCTGGGATGAAGCTTCGAGAGGAAGGAGCAGGCAGCAATCTTTGCTGTTCTGCAGCCTCTGCTGGTGATACCCAGGCAAATAGGGTCTGGAGTGGACCTCCAGCAAACTCCAGCAGACCCGCAGAAGAGGAGCCTGACTGTTAGAAGAAAAACTAACAAACAGAAAGCAATAACATCAACATCAACAAAAGGACCCACCCCCCACAAAATTTTAAAAAACACCCACAAAAAAAAAAAAAAAAAAAAATCCAAAGGTCATTGACCTCAAAAATCAAAGGTAGATAAATCCAGGAAGATAAGGAAAACCCAGTGCAAAAATGCTGAAAATTCCAAAAACCAGAATGCCTCTTCTCCAGATGATTGCAACTCCACTCCAGCAAGGGCACAGAACTGGACAGAGAATGAGTTTGATGAATTGACAGAAGTAGGCTTCAGAAGGTGGGTAATAACAAACACCTCTGAGATAAAGGAGCATGTTCTAACCCAATGGAAGGAAACTGAGAACTTTGACAAAAAGTTACAGGAACAGCTAACTAGAATAACCAGTTTAGAGAAGAACATAAATGACCTGATGGAGCTGAAAAATAGCACAAGAACTTCGTGTAGCATACACAAGTATCATAGCCAAATCAAGTGGAAGAAAGAATATCAGAGACTGAAGATCAACTTAATGCAATAAGATGTGAAGACAAGATTAGAGAAACAAGAATGAAAAGGAATGAACAAAGCCTACAAGAAATATGGGACTATGTGAAAAGACCAAACCTGTGATTGATTGGCACCCCTGAAAATGATGGGGAGAATAGAACCAAGTTGGAAAACACACTTCAGAATATTATCCAGGAGAACTTCCCAAGCTACCAAGACAGGCCAACATTCAAATTCAGGAAATACAAGGAACACCACTAAGATACTTCTTAAGAAGAGCAACCTCAAGACACAAAATTGCCAGATTCTCCAAGGTTGAAATGAGGGAAAAAATGTTAAGGGCAGTCAGAGAAAGGTTGGGTTACCTACAAAGGGAAGCCCATCAGGCTAACGCTGGATCTCTCTGCAGAAACCCTACAAACCAGAAGAGATTGGGACCCACTATTCAACATTCTCAAAGAAAAGAATTTTCAATCCAAAATATTATATCCAGCCAAAGTAAGTTTCATAAGTGAATGAGAAATAAAATACTTTACAGACAAGCAAAAGTTGAGAGATTTTGTTACCACCAGGCCTACCTTACAAGAGGTCCTGGAGGAAGCACTAAATATGGAAAGGAAAAATTTGTACCAGCCATTGCAAAGACACATCAAAATATAAAGACCAATGACACTATGAAGAAACTGCATCAACTGATGTGCAAAATAACCAGCTAACATCATGATGACAGGATCAAATTCACATATAACAATATTAACCTTAAATGTAAATGGGCTAAATACCTCAATTAAAAGACATAGACTAGGAAGTTGGATAAAAAGTCAAGACCTATCAGTGTGTTGTATTCAGGAGATGCATCTCACATGCAAAGATACACACAGGCTCAAAATAAAGGGATGGAGGAATATTTGCCAAGATAATGGAAAGTGAAAAAAAGCAGGGGTTGCAATCCTAGTCTCTGATAAAATAGACTTTAAACCAACAAAGATCAAAAAAGGCAAAGAAGGGCATTACATAATAGTAAAGGGATCAAGGCAACAAGAGAAGCCAACTATCCTAAATATGCATGCATCCAATACAGGAGCACCCAGATTCGTAAAACAAGTTCTTAGAGACCTACAAAGAGACTTAGACCCCAACAACACTGTCAATATTACACAGATCAATGAGATAGAAAATTAACAAGGATATTCAGGACTTGAACTCAGCTCTGGGCCAAGCAGACCTAATAGATATCTGCAGAACTCTTCACCCCAAATCAACAGAATATACATTCTTCTAAGCACCACATAGCACTTACTCAAAAATTGACCACATAACTGGAAGTAAAACACTCCTCAGCAAATGCAAAAGAATGGAAACAATAACAAACAGTCTCTCAGACCACTGTGCAATCAAATTAGAACTCAGGATTAAGAAACTCACTGAAAACCACACCACTACATGGAAACTGAACAACTAGCTCCGGAATGACTACTGGGTAAATAATGAAATTAAGGCACAGATAATGAAGTTCTTTGAAAACAGTGATAACAAAGTGACAATGTACCAGAATCTCTGGGACACAGCTAAAGCAGTGTTTAGAGGGAAATTTATAGCACTAAATGCCTACATCAGAAAGTGAGAAAGATATAAAATCGACACCCTAACATCATAATTAAAAGAACTAGAGAAGCAAGAGCAAACAAATTCAAAAGCTAACAGAAGACATGAAATAACTAAGATCAGAGCAGAACTCAAGGAGATAGAGACATGAAAAACTCTGCAAAAAGTCAGTGAATCCAGGAGCTGGTTTTTGAAGAGATCAGCAAAATAGATAGACCACTAGCTTGACTAATAAAAAAGAAAAGAAAGAATCAAATAGATACAATAAAAAATGATAAAGGGGATATCACCACTGATCCCACAGAAATACAAACTACCATCAGAGAATACTATAAACACCTCTATGCAAATAAACTAGAAAATCTAGAACAAATGAATACATTCCTGGACACATACACCCTCCCAAGACCAGAAAGATGTTGAATCCCTGAGTAGACCAATAACAATTTCTGAAATTGTGGCAGTAATTAGTAGCCTACCCACCAAAAAAAGACCAGGACCAGACAGATTTTCTGGTCAAATTCAACTCAAGATGGATTAAAGACTTAAACAGATTCTACCTCTGTCCAGCATTATTCTGATTCCAAAACCTGGCGGAGACACAACAACAAGAAATTTCAGGCCAATAGCCCTAATAAACATTGTTGTGAAAATCCTCAATAAAATACTGGCAAACCGAACCCAGCAGCACATCAGAAAGCTTATTCACCATGATCAAGTAGGCTTCAGCCCTGGGATGCAAGGCTGGTTCAACATTCACAAATCTGTAAACATAATCCATCCCATAAGCAGAATCAATGACAAAAACCACATGATTATCTCAATGGAGGCAGAAAAGCCCTGCAATAAAATTCAACGTCACTTCATGTTAAAAACTATCAAGAAACTAGGATTGATGAACATATCTCAAAATAAGGCTATTTATGACAAACTCATAGCCAATATCATACTGAATGGGCAAAGATGGAAGCATTCCTTTTGAAAACCAGCACACGAAAAGGATTCCCTCTCTCACTACTCCTACTAAACATAGTGTTGGAAGTTCTGGCCAGAGCAATTAGGCAAGAGAAAGAAATAAAGGGTGTTCAAACAGAAAGACAGAAGTCAAATTGTCTGTTTGCAGATGACATGATTGCATATTTAGAAAACCCCATCATTTCAGCCCCAAAACTCCTTAAGCTGATAAACAACTTTGGCAAAGTCTCAGGATACAAAATCAATGTGCAAAAGTCACAAGCATTCCTATACACCAATAATAGACAAGCAGAGAGCCAAATCATGAATGAACTTCCATTCACAATTGCTACAAAGAAAATAACAACTTACAAAAGATGTGAAGGACCTCTTCAAGGATAACTACAAACCACTGTTCAAGGAAGTAAGAGAGGACACAAACAAATGGAAAAACATTCCATGCTCGTGGATAGTAAGAATCAATATCATGAAAATGGCCATACTGCCAAAAGTAATTTACAGATTCATTGCTATTCCCATCAAGCTACCATTTGACTTTCTTCATAGAAATAGAAAAAACTACTTTAAATTTCATATGGAATGAAAAAGAGTCCATATAGCCGGGACAATCCTAAGCAAAAGTAACAAAGCTGGAAGCATTACACTACCTGACTTCAAACTATACTACAAGGCTACAGTAACTAAAACAGCATGGTACTGGTACCAAAACAGAGATCTATCTATCTATCTATCTATCTATCTATCTATCTATCTATCTATCTATATATATATGTGTGTGTGTGTGTGTATATATATACACACACAACAGATATATATACATATATATGTATATATATACACACACATATATACACAGACACACACATATATATATACACACACCTACACACACCAATGGAACAGAACAGAGGCCTCAGAAATAACACCACACATCTATAACCATCTGATCTTTGACAAACCTGACAAAAGCTATGGGTAAAAGATTCCCTATTTAATAAATGGTGTTGGGAAAACTGGCTAGCCATATGCAGAAAACTAAAACTGGACCCCTTCCTTACTCCTTATACAAAAATTAACTCAAGATGGATTAAAGACTTAAACGTAAGACCTAAAACCATAAAAACCCTAGAAGAAAACAGGCAATACTGTTTAGGACATAGGCATGGGCAAAGACTTTATGACTAAAACACCAAAAGCAATTTTAACAAAAGCCAAAATTGACAAATGGGATCTAATTAAACTAAAGAGCTTCTGCACAGGAAAAGAAACTATCATCAGAATGAACAGGCAACCTACAGAATGGGAGAAAATGTTTGGAATCTATCTATCTGACAAAGGTCTGAGAGAATCTACAGGGAACATAAATCAATTTACAAGAAAAAAACAAACAACCCCATAAAAAAGTGGGTGAAGGATATGAACAGACACTCCCTGAAAGAAGATATTTATGTGACCAACAAACATGAAAAAAAACTGTTTATCACTGGTCATTACAGAAATGCAATTCAAAACCACAATGGGATACCGTTTCACTCCAGTTAGAATGGCGATCATTAAAAAGTCAGGAAACAACAGTTGGTGAGAATTCGAGAAATAAGAATGCTTTTACACTGTTGATAGGAGTGTAAATTAGCTCAACCACTGTAGCAGACAGTGGGGCAATTCCTCAAGGATCTAGAACCAGAAATACCATTTGACCCAGCAATCCTATTACCAGGTATATACCCAAAGGATTATAAATCATTCTACTATAAAGACACATGCATACATATGTTTATTACAGCACTATTTACAATAGCAAAGACTTGGAATCAACCCAAATGCCCATCAATGATAGACTGGATGAAGAAAGTGTGGCACATCTGCACCATGGAATACTATGCAGCCATAAAAAAGGATGGGTTTATGTCCTTTGCAGGGACATGGATGAAGCTGGAAACCATCATCCTCAGCAAACTAACACAGGAACAGACAACCAAACATCGTATGTTCTCACTCGTAAGTGGGAATTCAACAATGAGAACACATGGATACAGGGAGGGGAGCATCATACACTGGGGCATGTCATGAGGTTGGGGCCAAGGAGAGGGAGAGCATGAGGACAAATGTCTAATGCATGTGGAGCTTAAAACCTAAACGACAGGTTGATGGTTGCAGTAAACCACGATGGCACATGTATACCGAGGTAACAAATGTTCACATTCAGCACATGTATCCCAGAATTTTAAGTAAAATAAAAAATAAAAAAACAGAATGTGAAAAAAAGACAAAGAAGTCAAAATTTTTCAGCTAAGTTAATGAGGTCAATGTAACCCTCATACCAAAATAATTGAAAAAATATTATGAAAAAAATATATTACAGATTAATATTTTTCATGAGCATAGAGATAAAAAATTTTAAACAAAGTGTTAACTAGTCAAATCCTACTATATATAAAAAAGCATAATACATCATGACTAAGTAGATTTACACTAGGAATGTAAGAATCATTTAATGTTTTTAAATGATTTAATATATTTCTTCATGTTAACAAAATAAGGGAGTAAAGTCATGATCATCTCAATAAACAACACTGGCAAAATTCACAGCCTATTTAAGATTAAAACAAATAAATAAATAATCTCAGCAAACTAACAATGGAAGGCAACTTCCTCAACTTAATGAAGAATATTTTTGAAAAAACCTAAAAGTAGCATCACATTAATATGAAAGACTTGATTGCCATAAGATCAGGATAAGGCGAGCATATCTTCTCCTACCACTTGTATTAAACATTTGTAATAGGGATCTTCTCCAGTGCAATACGAAAAAAAAAAAAAAAAGTAAAAGTTTTGCACATTGGAAAGGAGAAAGTAAAATGTCAGATAACATAATCTGTGTTCATAACAACTCAAAGAAATCTACATGAAATCTATTAGAACTAATAAATGAATTTGATGACGTCTCAGGATACAAATCAATGTATGAAAATCAATTGTAGTTTTACACTTCATCTATAAAACCAGGTCATTTACAATTGCATACAAACTATTTTGTGATGCATTTAACAAGGTATATGCAAATCAATGATTTTAAAACTGTAGTACTTTGCTAAAGAAAGTGAAATGTTTTATAAATTAAATAAAGATTAACTAAGTAGGGAGATACACCATCTCCATTAATTGGAAGATTCAATATTTTTAAGACATAAGTGACCTCAAATTGTTCTACAGATTCCATGCCATTGCAATCAAGATTGCAGCGCTTTTTCCTTTTTTTTTTTTTTTTCCGGTAGAAACAAACTGATTTTAAAACTTATATACCCCGAAAACAGCCAAAATAATTTCTTTTTAAATTTTTTTAAATTTTTTAAATTTTTATTTATTTATTTATTTATTTTGAGATGGAGTCTCGCTCTGGAGTTGCCCAGGCTGGAGTACAGTGGCAGGATCCCGGCTCACTGCAAGCTCCCCCTTCCGGGTTCACACCATTCTCCTGCCTCAGCCTCCCGAGTAGCTGGGACTACAGGCGCCCGCCACCACGCCTGGCTATTTTTATTTATTTATTTTTTTTTTTGTATTTTTTGTAGAGACCGTGTTTCACCGTGTTAGCCAGGATGGTCTGGATCTCCGGACTTCGTGATCCACCTGCCTCGGCCTCCCAAAGTGCTGGGATTATAGGCATGAGCCACCACATCCGGCCCAAAATAATCTTTAAAAAAAGATTTACAGCACCACATTTACACTATCTCAAGTCTTGCTATAAAGCTACAGTAAGAATGCTTATAATGTCTTCATTTGTAATAGCCCAGAATAAGAAATTACTCACATCCATCAACAGAAGAATGAGTAAACAAACAGTGGTATAGTCATATAATGGAGAATTACTCAACAATAAAAAGAACAACTGATATAGGTAAAACCATGAATAATCTCAAAGGCATAGTGCTGAACAAAAAAAAAAAAAAGAAAAAAGAAAAAAGAAAAAAACCAAGCTATGAAGAGTACGTACTGTATAATTCTACTTATGAGAAGTTCTAGAGTACATAAATAAAATACAGAATGGTGTAAATCAGAGCAGTGGTTGCCTCTGGCGAGTGTGAGGGTGGGGACTGATTGAGATAAGGCGTGAGGGAAATTTCTAGGGTGACGGAAAGTTTATATCTTGTTAGGAATGTGGCATTTACACAAGTATATGCATCTGTCAAAATCATCACACTGTATAGTGTATGTAAATTATATTTCAATAAATAATCCATTTTTAATTTGAATAAATAGTACTCTATATTTTTGTGTGTTTTTAAAACAAACATTGCTTTACTTTTAAGTACATGCATTTAAAAAATACACAGGCTAATCCCAGAACTTTGGGAGGCCGAAGCGGGTGGATCATGATGTCAGGAGTTCAAGAACAGCCTGGCCAAGATGGTGAAACCCTGTCTCTACTAAAAATACAAAAATTAGCTGGGCGTGGTGGCAGGTGCCTGTAATCCCAGTTACTCGGGAGGCTGAGGCAGGAGAATCGCTTGAACCCGGTGGCAGAGGTTGCAGTGAGCCGAGATCGCGCTGTTGCACTCCAGCCTGGGCAATACAGTGAGATTCTGTCTCAAAACAAAAACAGAAAACAAAAACAAACAAACAAAAAAATACACAGGCTAGTACCTAGATGTCTTGTAGGTATTCAAGGCACATAGCTTTGTGTCTATATTTTGGCGAAACTGGGCTCGTAGTACATAATTGCAAAGTAAATCTTTGTTGATTGATAAAAAATTTAAAAATTGTCTTTTGCATTATGTAGAATTTTATTAGAAATGTGGGTTAATGAGGGAGGATGGGTTGGAGTAGCTGTTTTAAACACGTTAACAAGACCTTCACAAATTCCAAGAAAGAAAAGTAGAGCAGGAAGATGTGTCCTTTTTACCAGGTGACAATCATAATATTTGTAAAATAGGGTCATATCTTAACCATGTTGAATTTTTCTGTATTTAATAACACCTAGCAGATAGAAGTTTACTGTATACTTGAGGAATTGAAATAATCAGGTTTCTATGGCAAACCCCATTTAGCAAGATCAAGTTTTATACTTTAATTATTTTTTCAAATGTTCTTTTATATGTCCCAAAACAAGTTATTCAAAATATAGATTGACCCCCAAAAGGTATCCATGGGTTTGAAGTAGGGAGATTCAAATTACATATTGCTAAGAAATACTTTCAGATAACTTGGTTTCTCAACTTAAGGAACATGCTTCTAGCTTGTCTTCTTCTTCTCCTTCCTCCTCCTCCTCTTCCTCCTCCTCCTCCTCCTCTTCTTCTTCTTCTTCCTCTCTTTTTCCTCTTTTTCTTCTTCTTCTTCTTTTCTGATATCTTGAAGGAATTAGTACCTATTTCCATGCAATTGGCCTGATTTTCTTCCTCTTCCTGGTATTGAGTATGCTATGTTAAAAGAAAGAGGAGGCTGGGCGCAGTGGCTCACGCCTGTAATCCCATCATTTTGGGAGGCCAAGGCAGGTGGATCACCTGAGTTGGGGAGTTTGAGACCAGCCTGGCCAACATGGAGAAACCCCATCTCTGCTAAAAATACAAAATCAGCCAGGCATGGTGGTGCACGCCTGTAATCCCAGCTACCTGCGAGGCTGAGGCAGGAGAATTATTTGAACCCGAGAGGCTGAGCTGAGATCTCGCCACTGCACTCCTGCCTGGGTGACAGAGCGAGACTCTGCCTCAATCTCGAAAAAAAAAAAAAAAAAAAAAAAGAAGAGGAAAGAGATCTCAGGCACGGATACACAGGTTCATGTTGGGAATGGTTAAAAATAACACTGGTTAGCAGGTTTGAAGTTACTTCCAATTTTCTTTCTCATTCATTCAAAATGTTCATTGAGGAGTGGAATAACAAGACAATGTGCTCAGTGCTAGAGTCATAAAAACGAAGAAAGGAAAGTTAGCACCCTCTAAGAGATCCACAGACCAGTGGAAAAGATAAAATGAATAACTGAATGCATGATTGTAAGCATACTCTATTCTATTATTGTTTATAAATTAATTTCTGTATTAATCACTATAACCATATACAGGGCATCTGTCTGGTGTTTTACAGATGTTGTTCTATTTGTACCTTCAAGGTAGGTGTTATTCTAATTTCAAAGCAGTGGAAACCAAGGCTTAGAGAGGATACACCACAGACATGCCGAGGATGTAGTTAAGATTTGAACCCATTCTGTCTAACTTTCTAGTCCTCGGTCTTTCAACCAGAGCCCTGCGTCATCTAAGATGGACTGTAGCCAAACTTTTCAGCCTGCAGTATGAATGCATAACTTTGTAACCATGCCCAAGGTAAAAAACGTCAAAGGATCTTGAAACTGATTTTCCCTTGTTTTGGTCATTTGTATTTTATTCTTTCTTAAATTCAGATAAATAAATAGTCACCAAACACACAGAGGAAAGAAATCAGATTTGTTTTGTGTTAGCCATATGCTTCCATTTAAAATATCATGTTGGGAGAGGATGGTGGTTAGGAGCAGCATGCATGTGGTGATTTTGCACATAATGTCACACACTGGGTCCGTGTTGTGTCAGGAAGTTTCAGTTGCTCTTTGAAGCAGTGCTTTCTACTTAGTGGAGTCATGCAAAGGCTTTCTTTGTCCCAACTTCAATTCTACAGCAATCAGAGTAGATGATGGGCCTGGGCACTAAAAGCCTCGTGCACTCTTTAGTGTTGTAAACCTGTTGGCTCTCTGCTATGCTAAAGAGACTGAGCTAGCTGCTGGGAGGGCTACAGTTCCTTGGTCCCTTGCTATTCTGTAGCTTGCTTTCTGGTGGGGAAAGCCTCCTATGATGAGGGATATATTAAGTAAGACTAAGAGAAGTCAGAGCACAATGTTCTAAGAATGTGACCTCCAATGATCTCAAAGGAGTACTATTGTCAAGGGGAAGCTGACTTTCAGGCAGAAGCATGAAGAAAGGAGAGCAAAATTTATTGACTCTACTGTGCAATATTGCTTACTCCTCAACACAACAATGTGAAGGACGTGCACTTCTTGTATTTTTTTTTATTTTTTATTTTTGAGCTGGAGTCTCACTCTGTCACCCAGGCTGGAGTGCAGTGACATGATCTCGGCTCACTGCAACCTCTGCCTCCCAGGTTCAAGCGATTTTCTTGCCTCAGCCTCCCGAGTAGCTGGGATTACAGGTGCGCATCACCACACCCAGCTATTTTTTAAAAATATTTTTACTGGAGACGGGGTTTCACCATGTCGACCAAGTTGGTCTTGAACTCCTGACCTCAAGTGATTTGCCCACCTCAACTTCCCAAAGTGCTGGGATTACAGGCATGAGCCCCCATGCCTCGCCTTGTATATTTTTTATTTACAAAATAAGGTAAGTGTAACTAAAAATTAAAATTGTTAGATCATATACAATGAAAAATAACTCCTCATCTCACTTCAATCTCTCAGTCTATCCCCAAGAGCAAGCAGAGTAAAAGGTTCCTGTTTATTTCCCTGGTAATATTCTCATTAAATGTATGTGCATTTCATTGTATGCATCCTTTATTTCTATCCAAATAAGTGTACACTAAATACTCTGCTCTGGACCTGAGAGTTTTCCCTTAACAGCATATCCTAAAGTACTTTAAGTGACAATAGGTACATATGGCTTCACCTCTATATTTTTGTTTGTTTACAGCTACATAGTTTTCAATATATATATATTGGATTTTTGACAGACCAATAAATAGTGGCCCTCTATCTCTGCCCCCTTCCCCTGGGTTCTGAAGAGTTTGAGAAGGAAAACATAATAATTGGCATAAGGAGGCCACATATTTAATTGTATTGCAGACAGAGGCAAGACTAGAAGTTAGAGTTTTATGTGAATAGTCAAGCAGGCTTGTTATTACTGAAGCTGTGCATATAGATCTTGCTGTGTAGCCTACAGCAATTCCCAAAATGAAAAGTACAGTTGAGACAAGATCTACCAGTCAGATAAGTGATACCACCTTCTCACAGGTGGAGTGAGTCAAGGGAAAAAGCAAGATCATCAGGGTGCTTAAAAAACTCCTTTGCACGGAAACCTGAAGAGAGTAGAAGGCACTCCTCTCTGACTGTACAGGCGGAGCATCCTTACTTAGCTAGTCCACTGTGGATGGTAGTTTAGGCTACTTCCATTCCTGCTACTGGGCATGCATTTTTGTTATTTTATTTATTTATTTTTTCGAGATGGAGCCTCACCGTATCACCCAGGCTGGAATGCAGTGGCTCACTGTAACCTCCACTTCCCGCGTTCAAATGATTCTCTTGCCTCAGCCTCCCGAGTAGTTGGGATTACAGGTGCCCACCACCACGCCTGGCAGTTTTTTGTATTTTTAGTAGAGATGGGGTTTCACCATGTTGGCCAGGCTGGTCTCGAACCCCTGACCTCGTGATTCGCCCACCTCAGCCTCCCAAAGTGCTGGGATTACAGGCCTGAGTTACCGCACCCAGTCTGTCATTCTTTTTTTACAGAAAAAGAAACCGTGGTTTTGTGAGATTAAGTGTTCAAGGTTACACAGCTAATGAGAGGGGGAGTCAGAATTCTGATTCACATCTGACTTCAATTCCAGGGCTCTTCATTTCTCATATCCTCTACTCACCGAATTACTAGCACCTGTATGGAAAATCAGTAACAGTCTGAGTCCATTTTTATTAAATCTTCTTATTGTTTTCCTCATTATCTCCATGTGAGGCAGTTGAGGCAGGAGTTATGGTCTCCATTTTCTAGAAAAATAAAAGGAGATTCAAAGACGTTGTTACTCCTTTACTTAACATCACTAGTTAATGGCCAGGTCTAAGACTTAACCTCCTTTCACTTCAGACCCTTCTTCTTCTTTATCTCAGAGAACCTTGGACTAGCCAGTGAAATATGAATGCAGACCAAGGGATCAGTGTTATCGATGGCACGTTGATGGGAAAGGGCAGGGCAGTGTTTGCCCAGGAGTGACAAGGAGTCTCCTTTCAATGATATCTAGATTATGTCCTTCTTAGGCATCTGTGTGTGTGGTCTGTGTGTCAAAGTTTCCTGGGAAATGTCTAAAATGTAAATTCCTGGGGTTCACTTAGACCTAGAGACTATATGGAAAGAAAACCTGGAATCTGCGTTTTAACAAGATACCGAGGATATTTTGATGGAAGTTAGTGCATGCATTGGGATGGAAGAACCCTGCTTTGAGGAATTTTAAACAGTTTTGGTTTTTGGTAAATAGTAAATGAGTCATAATCAGAACTGTGTCTTGAGGCGGTGTGTTATTGTGAAAAGAACATGGACTTTGGCATTAGCTAAACTTAAATTGATTCCTCATTCTGCTATTTATTAGGTGGATGAACGTGGAGAAGTTATTAGTCTCACTGAATTCAGCCAGCTCACGTACATCACAAGTCTGTAATGAAGATTAAATGAGATGATGTATGTAAGAGCCTGCCCTCAGGCTCTTTAATGTGACTTCCTCTCCATTTTGTTTTCTTCTAGTATTTTTTCAATAATCTATCTCATCTTCTCCACCCATGATCTCTCTGAAAAGCAGTTTCTTGGTCTCATTTATCATCTCATTGCTATTACTTATGATCCCTGCTATAGAAAAAAAAGGACAGCTGCCCAGCATGGTCAGGTTTTCTTTAATTGGACTGCTACATGCACAGGCCTTGTTACTCTACTTGTTCTTCAAGATCCATGGAGGAAGTTGAGCAAAGCACATTTACCATGTGCCTTCTCAGAGGATGTGTACACTTGTTAATGAATTCTGAGTAATTAACAAAATGTTGTCTTAAAATAGTTTAGATTAAAATGAAATTTTACTCGTGTTCCTTAAATGTCTTGGAATGTGCTGGGACTGCTGTAGGCAAGCTGTGGAGGCAGACCCTTCTCATTTTCCTGTTACCTTCCATCTCTCTGGGTTCAGTGGGCTTCAGTGTGTTCAGCAGCTACCAGCGTTCGCCTAAGCAGCATTTAGGATCTTTCCTTTCTCTTGTTATGGTTTCAAACCTGACAGCTCCTGTGTGCACCCGCCTTAGCGTCCTCTAAGGAACACAGTGTCTCACACCTGTAATCCCAGCACATTGGGAGCCCAAGGCAGGAAGATTGCTTAAGTCCAGGAGTTTGAGACCAGCCTGGGCTACATAGTAAGACCCCATCTCTACTAAAAAGGTAGCCAAACATGGTAGCATACATCCGTGGTCCTATAGCTACTCAGGAGGCTGAGGTAGGAGGATCCCTTGAGCCTGGGAGGTCGAGGCTGCAGTGAGCTATGATTGCACAATGCCTTCTAGACTGACCAACAGAGCAAAATCCTGTCTCAAAACCAAAAAAAAAAAAAAAAAAAAAAAAAAACCAAAACAGAAAACAGTCCCACCAAGGGTGTTCATTGTAATCATAACTTGGAATGGTAATTACCTGCCATTTGAAAAGAGGCTTTTCAAAAAGTAAAAGAAAATGAAAGAGAACCACTGAAATTTTGTATATCTTAGCAGTTTTAGGACAGCATCATGGAAGAGGGTAAAGTTCCAAAAAAAAAAAATTAAGAAGAATAATAACCTTTTGAGAGAGTGCATAATCTCGAGATGGGTGAGACTTGCTCTACAAACGTATTAGTGTCTTTAATAGGCAGAAGAACAAAATATAGGAATGGAAAGACAGGAACATTCCTATGGAAATAATGTGAAGAAATAGTCTACATCACAATTAGACTGTATATATGATCATAGATGTAAACCTATTGCTATAAAATTATAGTTTTAATTTTGCAAACTTCAATGTGTAATTAACCTGAATTTTTACCTGATAGAAAAATGATTTACTTACCATGAACAATCAAGGAAAAAACAACAAAGATAAAATACACTTATAAAACTTACTTTTCTTCCTTATAACAAAGATAATACATATTTTAGTTGAATGTATAGAAAATACTTAGAAAATTTAGAATAAAAGAAGAACATAAAAACTATAGCACCCCGAGATCATTACTGCATACATTTTCATGTGTATCCATCTATCCTTTTTTTCTATCCATGTAGTCATACTTGAGGGAGTCAAAAATGGAATCATAATATACATATTTTTCTTTTGCTTAAAAGAATACAGCATATGCCAGTGCTTCTCAAATGGTAATGCATAAAGAAATCATTTGGGGAACTTTGTTAAAATGCAGATTCCTATTCAGTAGGTCTGGGTGGGACCTGGAATTCTGCATGTCTAACAAGTTCCTGGGAAGCACATGCTGCCAGTCACGGGAATACACTTGGAGTAGCTGGTGTGTACCCCATTACATGTCATTACTGATTCCTTACAAAGTTATCAGTATTATTTGAGACGGAGTCTTGGTCTGTCACCCAGGCCGGAGAGCACAATTTCGGCTCAATGCAACCTCTGCCTCCCCAGTTCAAGCAATTCTCCTGCCTCAACCTCTCAAGTAGCTGGACTACAGGGGCATGCTACCACGCCCGGCTCATTTTCATATTTTTAGTGGAGATAGGGTTTCACCATGTTGATCAGGCTGATCTCGAACTCCTGACCTCTAGTGATCTGCCTGCCCTGGCCTTCCAAAGTGCTGGGATTACAGGTGTGAGCCACTGTGCCTGACCTTACCAACTTATTTTTAATCGCTGCAAATCTTCCATTATACAATGTATATATCTCAACATAGTCATGTAATTGGCTAGTTAAGTTTATTCCTTTGCTCTTATTATACTATAAAAAAAACTATGATAAATATTTTTGGGGTGAGAAATCTTTACACATGTCCATTAACATTTCCTTAAGGGAATTTTCTTGAAATGGCAGTACTTCATCAGATTTATTCAGAATTTTAAAGACATTTAATACATACTGCCAACTAGTTTTTAGAGAAGAAAACAATACAGTTTTGAAAGGTACACGTTAACCAGTTAGTTACATTACCCTGACCTGAAATTTCTTTTGGTTTGTTGTTTCCATTTCCATAATAAGCCCATTGAGTTCTCTTGTATCTTTTTTAGTATTTTATAATCGATGTTTGCTCATGAGGATGTCTGCCCCAAGCTGGCCAGACTATTAGCCTGAATGCTCAGCACAGCACTAGATGCTAAAGAAATGAGAGAAAGATGAATAGTTAAGTGGAAACATGTGTCTTTCACTACATAAATACTTCTTTAGAGCACTGTAGTGGGGGCAGTATCAATTTAATTTCTAACACATCAGACACTTTGACCACTAATTAAAACCTAAGCATGAAAAATTACTTGCTGCTTCTTATAGAAAATAACCCACAACATCCTTTGGTGTTAAATTATTTCCTAAAACTCCCAAATCTGTGCATAGCTGGCCGTAGTTTTAAAATTACGGGCACCAAAACTGGTGGGCTGTTATTATTATGCTTAAGCTTTTATTAATGGCATTATATAATAATGCTTTTGTAATTTTTTGATATAGTATAGCTCATCATACAATAGTTCTCTTACAATATTTTGCAAATCCATCCCACATGGACCTTGTTTTTATTTATAATTGTGGTATTTTATTCATCATGATTTTTTGTATTAATTTTGTTTTTAAAAAATATCTCATTAAATGTTATTTGCACCCCTTAAATTTTGCACCCAATATGAGGGCCTGACTTGCTTTATCCTAGTTCTAGTCCTAGAAGTTAACTGTAACTTACAATTTTTGTGCAGTAAGGTGAAAGTTATAACTTAAATTTTATACAGGTAATATCAAGTAATACCACTTAATCAAATAACATTTGCTTTAATTTTTACTGGTGTATTTAATTATTTTTCTTCTAGTTGTTACTATCTAATCAAGAACCTATTCAAGTCACTGTACCTGTGGGTGTGGTATGAAATATGCTTGCTTTTTGTAGGCAACAACAGGGGATGTTTGGAGTCAGGGAGCTATTCATACCAATACTTTCCTTTATCCATTCAAAATTCTTCCTTTTGTTCAATTATGACTTCAAAAAATACCTTTTGATTGCTGTTGTGTGATAGGAACCATAACAGGTAAATGTTATGAATGAATAAAAATGAGTAAAACGTGATGTTTACCTTCAAGTTGTTCCACATTTGCTAGTGGAGGGACATAGTCATATGAAGATCGAATTAAACCCGGAGTTTCAATGGGACCAGAGAGGAAAGACAGGGACACCTGGAACACAGGAAAGATGTGGCCATGCCTAAGTTGTCTCTTCCAGGAGTGAATTTTGTGCATGTGTTATACTCACCACACGCCATCACATACACCCCCACACAAACACACACAGGGATGTATTCTTTAGCATTTAACCCATAACCATTTTCTTGGGAGGACTTAGATGTTTTGGCCAAAGTACATTTAATCTAGGTCAAATTTTGGAAGACAAAACATGGAGCGTATTTGTTTGAGCAGAGAAATAATGCTGTCTTGGTCTTGAAGCCCATATGGCATCATGCATAGATTGAGAATCATCATGTCTGCTGAATTGTGTTATACTGACTTCAAAGTGTATCATTGATGAGCAGCAGCTGTTGCCAGGAATAGTAAATCACATCTTGCATTTTTATAAGAAATGGTATCATGGCTTTTCTGAATAACTGATTTTTAATAGAAGGCACAAGTCATAACTACACTATATATAGGAAGGGTATAGATTTATTTATATCATTCATTTTTGGCAATTTTATTTGATTTCAAAATATTTAATTGAATGTTCACTATGTGCACATGAATAATCTTAAGTCCCTATTTTTAAGGAGCTTAAAATCCATTTAGGAAAAGGACATGTCTGTAACTAGAGTTTAAAGCCCAATGTCGTATGTGTTGAGTATAGATATAAATCACTTGGATGGGAGTGAGTGGGAGAAGGGAGCATTTGGCTCGAACTTTGTTGGTTGTGCAGGTTTTGTTTTATTTAGGTGGTAAAACACTGCAAGGCATTTGACGCCAAGAAGATAGGATGGGCAAGAAAATTATGAAGGTAAATGCCAGTTTGGGGAATTGGGAAATAATTAGGCGTTGCTTCTCAGTGCTTCTGAACCCTGGCTGCACATTGGAATTATCCTGGGAGTCTTAAAAATACTGATGCCTGGGTTTAACCCCCAGCGACTCTGATTTAATTGGTTTCTGGTATGGCTTATGCATCAGGATTTTTAAAAGGTCCCCAACTTATTCTCATGTGCAACCAGAGTTGAGAACTTCTGCCGTAGACTAATAATTTAGCCTGGCTCTATGGGAGATAAGGCAGAAAAAAAAAATTAAAAAAAAAAAGATAACAGAACATGCTTTTCTTGTGCTGCAAAAGAGCATAGAGCATTTAAAGGAATATTCCTATTAGTTCATGTGGAAAATGTTAAGGGTCAGGGATTCTCGTTTACCTTTACAAATGAAAAAATAAGACAGTCAAAGAAGGCTTGAAACTAAGGTGACGTGACCAGTCTCTAGAACTCATCGTGAGAAAGGACAGGGTTTGAGGTTAAGGAGACAGAACTTTGATTACAAGAGAAAGAAAATTATAATGAAAAGAGTCAGCAGTTTGGCTCTTCATGTTTGTCTTTGGCTTGAATTGGCAAGTATGGAAACTTCATCTAAAACTACTCTTTTTTTTTTTTTCCTTTCATCAACTAGCAAATGTGTATATGAGAAAGGGAACACACAAAGGGAAGTGAACAAAGTAGGGCGGGTGAGCTTTACTCAGAATAGATGGAGGGGAAGTACACAGCCATTGTGATATCCTTTCTCACCTTGAATTGGTCTTGTAGGCGCAAGGCTTCCTGGATTCTTGAAAAATTCCTAACTTCTCACCATTCAGGTCTTCTTAATTCTGCCTCAGCAGTGACTCCTACATTCCGTCAGATGATAGCCTCCTTTAGCAAATAAAATGAAACCTCCTCATCCAAAACTTGGATAAATATGCCGGGTTCAGTGACTCATGCCTGTAATTCCAGCACTTTGGGAGGCTGAGGCGGGCGGATCACTTGAGGTCAGACCTCAAGTTCGAGACCAGCCTGGCCAATATGGTGAAACCCTGTCTCTGCTAAAAATAAAAAAATTAGCTGGGCATGGTGACGCATACCTGTAATCCCAGCTACTCAGGAAGCTGAGGCAGGAGAAGAGCTTGAACCCCAGAAGTGGAGGTTGCGGTGAGCCGAGATTGCTACATTGCACTCCAGTCTGGGTGTCACAGCGAGACTCGATCTCAAAAACAAACAAACAAACAACCAACAACAACAACAACTTGGATAAATAAAATTGCCTACAGGAGAATCTTCTTCTTCAAAAAATATGTATACTTCCAAGCCAGTGTTTCCAACTTTTGCAATTATTCTAACACTCAGATATGCTTCAATTATGACACGCCCACCAATTCCCTACTGCAGTTACAATTCTTCACCCTCCACTGTGGGCTCTTTAATGGCTCCAATGGTTATAATTGTTTTATTTTCATTGCCTAGCACAGTGCCACATATATATTCAATAAATGTAACACTTTTACTTCTAGGTTCCAAAGAAGACCTTGTTTCGTGGACTTGTAGTACCTAAATAAAGGACAAACTCTTGTAACATTTAATTTTCATTAATTTTCTGTCTTTCCATATTCCATAGTGTCCTCCCACTTCATTCTGGTTTTCATCATAAAAGAAGATTTAGTTTATAACAGTTTTTTTTTTTTTTTTTTTTTGTGGTAGTCAATGTCTGATTTTTTTCCCCGTCATTGTTACATTTCGTGAACTGGCTCTTGCAGGAATATCAGCGTCAACTCACTGATCTGCATCTGAAACATTCCATGATGGACTGTCACTCAAGGGAACCGTTATATTTCCACACGTAGAGAAGTCCCTTTGCCAATCACAATAAAATGATACAACAACCATGACACAGAAAGAATGAGCGTGCATCTACCAGCTCTTATCTTACTGCTTCTCTTTAGTTCCTACTCAGTACTTCCTTTCTAAAGAGACAGCTTCCTAATTTCCCTACCTCCTAATGTATCTACTGTCTTCTCTCTCCATTTCCGTCAAATACATAACTGCCAGATACATTTTTCTTAAATATAGGTATGATAGTCATTTTCTTACTCAAATCTTTCAGTGGATCTCTATTTCTAAGTCAAACGTCTCCTTCTGAGTTGGATATTTGTAAAGAACTTCACACTCTGGCCTAGCTTTCCCTTCCCGATGCCTGTCCTGCTCACCTTTACATGAGGCTCCAGCCTATTGTGCCTATTTGGTGCCCTTTCAATACAGCACATTCTTTCCTGCCACATTGTCTTTGTCTTGACTGTTTCCTTCCTATGAAATGTCTGGATTCCCATCAATAGAACATTAACTCATCCTCAAGGTCAGTTCAAAATCAGTTCCTTCATGAGGAATTCCCCAATTCCTGTAAATAAACATGATGTCTCCCTTCCTAATCTCTCCTGAGATTAGGAAATCTCAGTTCTGAGAAATAGAACTGTCTTTCTGTTTCTCTCAGAATCCTCCGCTTGGCTTGTTTTATAAATATCTATAGCCTACAGTATTTCCTGAGATGATAAAGGCCTTGAGGAAATGGTAGGTACATTTGGTACCTACCTTGAGGAAATGGTAGCAACACAGTAGGCATGCCTTAAGTATTTGAGACATGTTTCCTTAAAGTGTAGTGAAAGATTAGGGCCTAGAGGCATACGCTATATATTTTACATTTGAAATATTAAAGAGGAAGCCTAATGGGAAGGCAAAGAAATTATCTAATATAGGGCTTTGTAGTCCCATAATTTTGAACTCTAAAATCACTATATATTTTTCCTTGCACCAGCCTTCACCTCCCCACCCCCATATACACACTCACAGATGTACACACGGGTATAGAGGGGAATTTTGCTCTGCATAAAAGATAAGCAGGTTAACTCACTATGATTATTCTGAATTAGATAAAAATATGTAACACCCTTGACAGGAAAACAGTCTTTGGTGAAGAAGAAAAGCTTCATTAACAGTTCTTTAAATGCTACTTTGGAAAGGAAATATAAAACAGTATGATTATATATTTAAGAAGAAAACTACAATGTATTTCAGCTCTACCTGGTAAAATGTGGAATAAAAAGTAATCTGGACATACCAAGAAAAAAAATGTCCAAACAGCTTCTGTTCGGTACATGGCAAAACTGTGAACATTTGAACATTTAGTGACATCTGGGTAAAAAGAGTCAGCCGGAAAAACAATCTGTTTTTGTGACACATTTTTGAGATGAATTCAAAGAGCAACTTTTAAGGACAAAAAAGCAAATTAGTGTTTTATGTTGGGGAGAATATTTTATTCTTCCTTTTGCAGGGCTGCAACTCAGTAACCACATCCCCTATAATGCTGGCACTTACGTCTCATAAATGCTCCGTAGGTTTAGTGACATGGCTCATCTGGGAGCTCACCTAGGCAACTAACATTACCACTTCTAGTTTTTACTTTCAATGATAGACCTAGTAAAATTTGGATGTCCCTGATATGTAATGGTAGCAACTGAAAATGCCATTCTAATATTTTCTGTAGCAAAGAATGAAAGAGCTAAAGGGGCTTTCTTCGTTAAGTCAGCCTAGGTAACTCAAACATTCTCCTTTCCAGCTTTTTGTTGATTTTATTGTGATTAAAACACCATCAAATGAAAAGCTGAATTTACTGTTAAAACTTAAAGTTTCTTATGCACAGTCCAGCTATTGCATTACCAAAAGATGCCAAAGGAAAATGAAATGTTCTCTCTACATGCAGATTGAATTTAAAAATTAATCTTACTTTTTAAATGCCTGGCACATTAGCCTATACATACTTTTAAACTGTGTTCCGTTTTCACCAGCTCTACTCTGACTGCTATGATTCAAGTCCTGGAATGGAGAGGATTACTTTCTTCTGGATGTATCCCTGCCTAATCGCTCAACCTCTTCAAATTCACTCTCCACCCTGCGGCCACAGAGATGTTTCCAAAAGTACATTATATCCTGTCATCTGTTGAAATTCTGAGGTTTCTCTTTGTCAGGCCATCTAAGGCTTGTGAAGACCTGGCCTTGCCTTAGTTCTCACCATTTTGCCTCTTGCAGCCCTGGCCCTGGTACATACAGTCAGGCCAGACTGCGTCCTGCGCCCTGACCTATGATACTCTGCTGGGCTTTCATTTCCTCTCCTGAATGTTCTTGTTTTTTGCTCCCAGGCTGTTTCCTATTCAACCTCTCATTCTCAGTTCAGCCCTCACCACCGTAGAGATGCTTCCTTGGCCCCCTCTCACATACCCACAGCCTCTTGTGATTCTTCTTTCATAGAACTTGCCCCACTATACTGTGAAAGTGACTTTTTGCCTCTCCATCTAGGCAGTCAGCTCCATGAGGATCACTTGCTATGTCTTTTTTTGATCTTTTTTTCAATATTTCCTAGAACAGGACCATGAACTGGGGAGGTATTGATTATGTCTTTGTTAAAATAACATCTAATCTATATTGCTTAAAAGTAGCTCACATATTTTACACCCCTATTCACTTCTCTTTTAAATTAATTATCCCTTTTCTGTACCTGCTTCAAAACAAATAATACAGTACCCAAAGCCATTCAACAGGCTTGAGCACAAGATCATAAACAAATCAGTTTAGTTCACTAAACACTGTTCATTTTCTAAATACACAGCAGATATTTCTGATTTCAGTAGCTATTCTGATTGGTTCATTTTAGTTGTTATGTTTGATTAAATTGATTAGAGGAAACCACACTCCATGAAGGGGTGATCAGAAAAATTGGTGCTTGTTAGTCTCTGATGAAAAATGGACCAGCCTATTTAGCATATCATCTAAAGCTACCTTAGGATTTTTTTGGAAAACTGTTCTGCAGCTGAGTCTGCAGTAAGGGTCCACAGCGTAGAGAGGAAATCACATACTTGGAGGCGGTGCTCTAAAGAAGTGTTACTGATGGTGATGAAAATGTGCACTGAAAGAGAGCAATGAAGCAGGAGCTGTTTGACCCATTGCATGAACTGCACTCCATGTTAGATTTCCCTTGTGTACACTCCTCATTGCATTCACCATCTATTCCCACACTCCAGGACAAAACAGACACACAAACACACACATTCTGGCAAGATTTAGGTAGGAAGTAATCCAGCCAGGAGAGATAGACACAGTGAGATCTAGAGATTCTATTTTTATAAAGGTCTTGCAACTTGCAGTCAGAAATGGTGTCAGGGAAAGTGGCGATTGCTGTTTGACTGGGTGAGTCTGTCATTAATTAGTAAGAAAAGCACTGCTGGTATTTTGAACAAAAGTTGTTATTATTATAATTAGGACAGTTGCCTCATTTGTAAAGAAATTCAAACTGTAAGTTTTGGCAGTGATTTGAGGTTAACAGGTGAAGAAGCTATGCTCCTTCAATTAAAGAAAAGATAACTAAGGATTTATGTGTGTTACTATATATGTCTTTCCCGTTAGAGTCTAAATTCCTTGAAGGCAGATATGAAAGTACAGCTACTGCAATGATGGTGACCAAAATTCCATGCCTCTTGTACATGACTATGTCTAGACTGGGGCATTTCTTATCATCGAAAAGTATGAACCTAGCTCAAATATTGTTTTATTTTTACTTGAAGCACAATCTCTTTTGGAGTGGATCTGTTTAGATTATTTCTAAGGGTTTTTCTGAAGAGTCATAAAGGACGCACTTGAAGGCTATCTGATCTTTCCTTGACATGGGCAGAATTATGGGGAGCATTTGATGAACGGAGCACCCAGCTAAGTCAGCAGCTATGGGCAGTGGAAAAGAATGATGGATGTGAGCTGGGGTGGGAGACAGGGAATGGGAAGCATTCAGAGGAGAGAGGGGCTTTCTTATGCTTTATTTCACCAAATCCTCACAAGAAACTTGCAGTGGAAATTGTATTGTTCTCTTTTATATGTGAAAAAACGGAGGCTCCTGGAGATTGAGAGATTTGTTTGCATAGGCAATGCATGGAAGAGGCGGGGTTTAAATCCAGGTAGTTTGAAGCAGTGCTCTTCTTTACATACTACAACACATGGCCTTACCCACAGCAGACTTGGAAGTCATTGTCCTTGAGTTTTCTTCAGCTTTGACACGGTGTGGCCTTGGGCAAATCACTTAGTGTCTCAGGATTTGTTTCCTCAGCTCCCAGCACAACAATGCCTTCCCTGTGTTTATTACAGCAGTGTTGCAGTGTCCTAACAAAATAGCACAAGTCAGAAATCACTTTGTATTTGTAAATTGCAAAACACAAAATGAATATAAAGGGTTATTATTATACTTACGGCCCTCAGCCTGCACCTGAAGAAAGAGCAAAGCAATTTGAGAGACACTGGTAGTATGGAGTATGAACTTGCATTTGCAATTTCATAAAGAGTTTTCTATTTTTCTGCTGCAAGGGTCTATTAATTATAACTGCCAGTCTTCAGTGCACTGCTTCTCTTACGTACAATTAATTATTCCATAAATCAAATAAGTGAGTTGTTGGCAAATGACATTTGCAATCTTTGAGATGACAGCAAAATATATTATGAACCATAAATATCTCAGGCCAACTTTTCTTTTCTAGACATTTTGGTGCTGCTACCCAGGAAGAGATTATAACTGTGGAAAAACACTTGTGCTTGCTGGTGATAGCAGAACATGTTCAGCCCTCTCAGCAACTGAGGGAGCAGCCCTTTGAGTTCTGATCTCAGGTCAGCAGGCTCATTTGACAAGACCAAAGTGGGATAATGGAGACACGATCAAAGTAATTAGTCAGGCCTGCTAACATACTTTGTTCTGAGAATTCTGGTCTCTGAATACTACTTTACTGATCTTATGTGATCCTAATTCCTGTCTTTGCTAGCAGCAACTGGAATAGTGCCTGGCACATAGTAGATACTCAACAAATGTCTACCTCAAACTCCAGTCTTAGACTATTTACTTTCTATTTCCTCCACACTGTTGACTGATTGTTTCTTCTCCTGAATGTCACTTGATTAATCTCTAGGGTCTAATACTGTGTGCAGACCCTGCTGTATTCTTCTGGGTTGAGCCTTAGCCTAAGGCCTTGGTTATCTTATTGGCTTCCAGTCAGCTCACAACTGACCAGTTATAGTTTTGCACATGTTCCTGGCCCTCTACTGCTCTCTACCCTTCTGTGAAAGCATTGGCCTACTCAGGGAGAAGGGCGACCCTTTGCATAGCAATTGTAGTTGGATGATTTTGACAGAATACAGTCACTCCTGGTGGCTTGATTTAATGTGTTTTAACATCATCCACAAAATATCTTTTTCCATTTTACAACAGGGTTATATTTCTTAAGGAAATTTGCAATGCAATCTATTCATGACCTAAAGAGATATAAGTAGTTTTCAGTTATTTAACTTAGTAAATTGTTTGTATTTTGGTAAATTATAAGATATCTCTTTCAGTTTTTTACCATTCTATTATCCCTTGCTCTTTTTTCTCTACACATTATGCCAATTACAAGGGAAAAATCAATTTATTTTAACTTATCAATGTTTCTTTAAAACAGCAAACTGCTCTGTACGTCCAGGCATACCAGCATAAAAAGGCCATACCATCACAATCTGTCATGAAATATGTACTATATTCCATTGATTCTAATATGCACACCTTTTAACATGTTAATATCTCTAAAATTGGCTGCATTTTACAATTGAAGGCATCTTAGTACTATTTCAGGACTGAATGGACAGTAATTTTTATCTCTTAGGACTATATAAAATGGTGGCATATTGTGCAACCAAGGTGCCTTAGAACTGAAGAAAATTAGTCTAAAGCTAATCATAGCTAAAAGTTTTAATTCATGTTTGGCAGATATTGTATGGTGTCTCATTCAATCTCGTTCCATTCTCCTTTTGCTGTGCTTTCCTACACAATAGTTCCAGTGGTGGCATCGAAGTAGTGACTTTGTGTTGCTTTAGAAAAAATTCCTGGAGTCCCAGCCCATAATCAACTCTTCTAGCCTTTCCAGCAATTTCATAAACACTGAATTCCCTGTATTGAATCCCTTGCTGCTTAAAATACCTAAAGTAGTTTTGGTTTTCTTTACTGGTGTATTTGATAATTACATCAGATTATTATATGTACCCTAACACAAATAAGTCTATCAGAGAAATAAGAGGCCCTTTACCTGTTTTCTTTAAATGAAATGTGGCTATTTATTTATTTATTTATTTAGAGATGGAGTCTCGCTCTCTCGCCAGGTTGGCGTACAGTGGTGTGA
>NW_012102155.1:2355257-2374581 GCF_000951045.1 Mandrillus leucophaeus
CCTCCCAAAGTGTGACATACAAGCATCAAGGTTTGTCATCATGATTAAAGTAAATGCAATGCAAAAAATTTCCTCCAGTAAAACAACAGTACTTAGAATTTCTATAGCCTCATCATATGACCATAAAAATAAACATTATTGTTTTAATAACATCTTTATTCTTTAAGGCCAAGAAGAATAAGCAAACAAATAAGTGGACACATAAATAAATCATTGTTAATTTATGAAAAGAGAATTCACAAAATACTTTCACATTTATCTCTCCATTTGTCACTTGGAAAACTGAAGTTTGAAGAAAAAGCAAAACAAAACACTCTATGGGATATCAACATGAACCATCTTTCTGACCTTAAATAAGTCGTTTCATTTTGCTGTGACTCAGATCCTTTTTCTATAAAATATGGAAAATAAGACCTGTCAATTGCCTGGATTTCAAAGATATTGTCAAGAAAAATATTACATAATGCCCTTGCATATACTTGAGAAAGAACTTGTAAATTTTGGATATTATTAAACTTGGATTGTGTACTTTTAGTATTATTATTAATACTTCATAAAGTGTCACAAAAATTTGAAATTAACCATATGTAGGAGATTGATCTAATAGAACACATCTACCTCACTTTCTTTCTCAAAATTATAATTTCAATCTGCACTGTGAAAGAGCTCTGTCCATTGATGTGATAATGAAATACATTCCAAGGTTAAACCAGGACTTCTCTGAAAGCCATTAGGGATCAGTTCGATGCTAAAAATAATTCACTAATAAATGTTCCTCATTTTAAGTTCCCTTCTCAGAAATAATTAAAGGGTACATCTCAGAGACCAGTAATTTTCAGGCTAACTGCCACTTTTTAATCTAAGTTTTTTCTTCTTTTTTTTTTGTTTAAATTTATGATACTTAAGCCACACATCAACATATTCAGTGAAAACACTCCTTTAGGATATGTCAGTTATGCTGAACAAAGAGAGAAGAATTAATTACATATCTTTGCCTTAGAATAAGATTTTCATTTCTATTAATTCTTATACATAAAATCAAACAGATGCCTTCTGCAAGCATCTTTTGCATGATTTTTCATCGGTTTAAGCAGAGTTAGATGTCAGAGCTCATTTTAATATAAAAAAAATTAAGCTTTAGAATTTGACAAATGTATTTCTTTCAATATGCAGCTATGGAAGTCACTTATATGCATGAGCTATTATATCTATTTTAAGTAGCAATAATAGAAACTTCAAAAATAATTACATTTCTATAGCTAATGCTTGAAGATAGTTTAATGTGGTGGTTGGATGTACAAACTCTGGAGATGACTGCATGAATTCAAATTCTGTATTTCTCTATTTGTAAAAGGAGACAATGACAATATTTGCTTTTTGAGATTTTCATCATAAGCATAAGCATTAAATAAATTAATACATTTAACAAGGGTCTTTTTTTTTTTTTTTTTTTCTCTTTTGAGACAGGGTCTATCACCCTGGTTGGAGTGCAGCAGTGTAATTATAGCTTACTGCTGCCATGAACTTCTGGGCTCAAACGATCCTCCCACCTCAGCCTCCCTATGTGCTGGGATTAAAAGTGTGATCCACCACGCCTCATCACAATGGTCTTAAAAGAGACCCTATTTCATGTAAGTGCTCAATAAACTGTTACTTACTGTGACAAGATACAATGCTATCTCACTTTTTTGTCCACAGGGCCTATCATATTTAGAAACTTGAGTCCTGATATGTTCTAGACCAAATAAAAATGTTTTCTTATACTTCACACATAATACATTATATTAAATAGCAGAAATAAAAACAATAGGAAATAATCACAAATTAGTGAGCTCAGGGATTGGGCTTGTCTTTAATTTTCAAATATGTGCCATGATTTTCTATATAATTAGAATACATGAAAAGAGAACAAACCAAATCTAGACATCTCTAACTCTATCATTTCAAGCAAAACATATTTGAAAACATTCAACCAGTTGATTGTATTCCTCAGCTTTCCTACAATGGTTACTAAATTGCACACTTGGAGAAAGCATTTGCCCCTAAATATGTGTCTGTTAAACTTTAGTTTCTTAGGATGCTCAGTGAAAATAAAAACGGAGTACCATAGTCAAATAAGTTAAATAAATTGAGAAAAATTGCACAATATATTCTTTCCTGTAAATTCACATTGTTCATTAGCATATTATAGTCTTAAAATAAAGAAACCATTGAATCATGTTTAACCAACTTCTCCAAAATATTTGATTGTAAGATCAAATTTGTCCTCATTTGTGGGATATTCTACAGAACTGATGATTCAAAGGATGCATGTTTGAAAATGACAGCATAAAAATAAAAACAAGGTCCCTAAGTATGCATATTTATGCAAAAATTATGCTAGCTAAATATCAAACTATCGTTTTCATTTATTCAGACTTTCTTGATGCACTTGATATGGATTATATAAATCCATGGACAAAAGTGTCATCAGTACAATGGTGAAATCGGAGTTTCCTACCATAATCTCCACATCATGCACTGATTTTGACAATCACCGATGGATGACAATATATTTACCAGAATCTAGGAGTTAAATGGAAAAGGTAACAGCACACTGTTGGAGAAAAATATCTGAGAGTAGATACATTCAAGAGAGTATGAAGAACAATTACATGCATCACCTCACCCCCAGGGTCCACTTCTTAGTGCCGAGATAGACTCCTTTCAGCAGGCAGTTCCTCCCATGGGGAAAAGGAGAGTATAATGAGTGAGTACCCAGCTTTTCCAGCTGTGTGAGGCACATCCCAAGAAGCCCATCTTTCTTTCACTCAACTCAGAATATTGAGGGTATTAGCATGGCTAAGTGGCTGGGACAGGGCAGTAGCAGGAAAGAAAGGAGAGGACTCACAGCAACCAGGACTTGAAACTCAGTGCAGGGTACATATCCTTTGAAGCATTTCACAGAGCCCATCAGGAGGCCCACCCATGAACCACTTGGGACACCATGTCTGTAGCATCTCCCCACAACTGGCCCATAGGCACCCCCGATGTTTTGTACATATTCCCCTTCCCTTTCCCCTATAGTCAGTTGCCTGCACATGCACTCCAGATGGTGAATGTGAGCCTTTACATACAGCTTTTGAGTACATGCAGTCAGCAGGCTCAACTTTGAAGGATTGGGAGGCATACAAAATTGAGCATTTCAGGACACTGTCCCAGAGGAAACAAACAGAAAGCTTTCAGGACCCAGTTTGGTTTTGTGGATTTAAGAGAAGATACACAATCATCAGAATTTCTTCTCCACCCATCCAAGAAGTATAGATTGGGTGAATCCATAGAAAAGATCTGAGAGAACCTCAGATTCCCTAACCAGGCTGACTGTTGAATATATTTCTCTCAAATCCAGTCAGTAAAGACCAGAGAAAGTGACTCCTTCAAATGTGAAGATAGCAGTGCAAGACTTTGAGGAACATGAAAAATCAAGGACACCTGGCACCACCAAAGGAACGTAATTTTCTGGTACCCAACCACAATGAAATGGAGATACACAAATTGTCTGAAAAAGAATTCAAAACAATTGTTTTAAGGAAGTCAGTAAGCTACACAGATAGAGAACTTAATGATATTAAGAAAGCAACACATGAACAAAATAAGAAGTTCAAAAAAAAGATAGAAATTATTAAAAACAACAACCATGATTTTGGAGTTGAGAATACAATGAATGAAATGGAAAACACAATAGAGTTTCAATAGCAGACTTGATCAAGCAGAAGAAAGGGTCTATCAACTCAAAGACTAGTCATTTGAAATTATTCAGTAAAAGAATAAATAAAAAGGAATGAAAAATGCTTATGAGATTGATGCAACACCGTGAAGAGTAGTCATACATGCACTATGGTAGTCTCCGAAAAAGAAAGAGATAAAGGGGAAGAAAACTAACTTAAAGAACTAGATCAGTCTCCCCTTATCTTTAGTTTTGCTTTCCTTGGTTTCAGGTACGGTACAATGATATGTTTTAAGAGACAGACAGTGAAAGAGAGCATGCAAATGTTGACATAATTTTTATTACAGTATATTGTCATAATTTTTCTGTTTTATTATTAGTTATTGTTATCCTCTTACTGTGCCTAATTTATAAATTGAACTTGATCATAGCAATAGTGGTGGTGGCCTGTCTGGAGTGGCCACTGCCATGATGCCAGCTGCAGCAGGGGAGGTGTAGCTGGGGCTACGCGCTCTGCAGAGCCGGTGAGGTCCAGGAACAGGTGATCCTAGTGGGAGCCCTATGTACTACTAAGTTGCTGGGGTGGGACCCTGTGCTCCCAGGCATAGCTGCAGCTATCCAGTTATGGCTCCAGCCCCAGGCATCCCTGTGCTCTAGGGGCCCTGGAAGTCCCCTGCCCTTATAGGCTTGGAAGGGTCTGCTCCTGTTCCCTGGTCTCTTTCTACCACTGGTACCTGCTCCATGGCAGAGCAAAGTTGTGGATGTGTTGTGATAGTTGAGCCTGGGAGCGGTTGAGACCTGGTCAGGTGTGTATGGTCAGGGCAGTTCTGATATACCAGCCTCCCCACTGCCTTGGCCCCCTCTAGAAACTGCTTCTGAGGCTGAAACTTTGGATGCTAATGAGGAAGGATGGTGGGGGAGACCAGGAGGTCTGAGGGCATCTAGGTGTGGGCCTGTGGACACCCCTTAGTTTGGATAGCCTGGGTGCTGTGGATGGCATGTTGATGGCAGTAAAGCAGACACATTCCTAGGTGGGAACGGGTGGGTCCCCGGTGAAACCTCACCTTCAAGCCAGGAACAGCTTGAAGCATGGGGGCCTAGCTGCCAGTTCTGGTTGCAGTCTGTGAACTGGAGTGAAAACTTCATTGATGCCTTTCAGCCAATTGGATGGTGCTTTTTCCAGACCCACAAATGACTGGCCAAGGACCAAGCAGTATGCACTTCCTCCATTCTGAGCCCATGAAAATCCCAGACTCAGTCAGACTCAGACACTCATCAGGATGACACGCCAGCAGATAGGACTTACCCACTTTGGGTATGCACTCTGCTGAGAGCTGTCTGTCACTCAGTAAAGCTCCTTTCTGCCTTGTTCACTCTCCAGTTATTCACATAACCTCATTCTTCCTGGATGCGGGACAAGAACTCAGGACCTGCTGAATGGAGGGAAGGAAAGGAGCTGTAACATGTTCCTGGCCAGGTCGCCAAGCTGCAGGTGGTGACATAGTCCTGGACTATGGGAGTGAAGAATGGTGACCCTTCTGGGGGCCCAAACCTTCAGATTCTCTGAGCCAGAGCTGCTGTAACACTATAACTCTCCTGCCCTCTGTTGGTGCTGGGTGGTCGTGCAACAGGAAGCAGCAGCAGGCCTGGGCCAGACCAGGAGCTGGAGGCCTGAGTCGGGTGGTGAAACTGAAAGGACTACAACACAAACCAACCAAAACACGCCCCACTCACTTGCTGCATTGTGGGTGAGGAGAAGGAGAAAAGAGCTGCAGCCCTTCTAGGAAGCCAGACCTTGGGGTTCCCTGAACTAGGGCTATGACATGCTGTAACACCTTCTTTAGGATTCTGCACTTCCTGGCATCTCTGAGATTTTGGATACCACCATGTTCCTCTTGTCCAGATGCTGGTGTCTGCAGCAGAAGCCACTTGTTATCCATCTGGTCCAGCTGCAGCTTCACATGGATGTGGTGCCTGTGCCAGTGCCTGGAGCTGCCCAACCCACCATGGTTGGTATGCCTGGCCATGTGCAGTGCCAGATCCCACACTACCTCACTCACACACACCTCACTGCTCCACTCCTGGCTAACCCTTGGCAGGAGTGAGATCCAGGCTGGTAGCATGAGCCAAGTGCAGCCTACCAGGCTGAGTGGACAGAACAAGCCCAGGAGGTATGAACAAACTCAAGCAGAAGCACCGCTAGCCACAGAGGTTTCTGGCTGGCAAAGTAAAACCCCAAGGATCCCGTGATAATAGGTATATATGTATAGGCAGAAACATAGTATATATAGGTTTGGTACTATCCATGATTTCAGGCAGCCATCAGGGGGCTTGGAATATGTCCCTATAGATAAGGGAGGAGGATTTTAATAGCTGAAAACTTCTCCAATCTTGGGGAAGATGGGGCATTCAGGTACATGAGGCTCAAATGTACCCAAATAGATTTGACTTAAAGAGGGCTTCACTGAGACACATTATAATCAAATTGTCAAACATCAAAGATAATTTTGAAAGCAGCAAGAGAAAAGAAACTCATCACATACAAGAAAATCCCATTAGACTATCAGATTTCTAAGCATGAATCTTGCAGGCCAGGAGAGAGTGAGATGACATATTTCAAGTGCTGAAAGAAAAAAGAATTGTCAACCAAGAATACTTTACCTTGCAAAACTATCTTGCAGAAATGAAGGAGAGATAAAGACTTTGCCAGATAAAGAAAATATGAGGAATTTTATCAGCACTAGATATAAAATTATAAAAAATACTAGAAGGAGTTCTTCAAACAGAAAAGTAAGGATGCTAATTAGCAATATGAAAACATATGAAAGTGTAAAACTCACTGGTAAAGGTAGCATATATTGTCAAGTTCAGAATATTCTGATACTGTAACGATGGTGTATAAACCACCTTTCCTCTAGGATAGAGGTGAAAAGACAAAATTTTTAAAAATAATCACATGGGCCGGGTGCGGTGGCTCATGCCTGTAATCCCAGCACTTTGGGAGGCCAAGGCAGATGGATCACGAGGTCAGGAGGTTGAGACCATCCTGGTTAACATGGTGAAACTCAGTCTCTACTAAAAAAAAATACAAAAACTTAGCCGGGTGTAGTGGCAGGTGCCTGTAGTCCCAGCTACTCGGGAGGCTGAGGCAGGACAATGGCGTGAACCTGGGAGGCAGAACTTGCAGTAAGCCGAGATGGCGCCACTGCACCTCCAGCCTGGGTGACAGAGTGAGACTCTGTCTCAAAAAAGAAAAAATTAATAATAATAATCACTATGTGTTGGCACAGTGGCTCACACCTATAATCCCAGCACTTTGGGAGGATGAGGCAGGCGAATCATGAGGTCAGAAGCTTGAGACCAGTCTGGTCAACATAATGAAACCTTGTCTCTCTTAAAAAAAAAAAAAAAAAAAAAAAAAAAAAAAGCTGAATGCAATGGTGTGTTGCTGTAATCCCAGCTACTTGGGAGGCTGAGGCAGGAGAATGGCATGAACCCGGGAGGCAGAGGTTGCAGTGAGCCGAGATCATACCATTGCACTCCAGCCTGGGCAACGGTGCAGGACTCTGTCTCAAAAACAGAAACAAAAAAATCACTATAATAATTTGTTAACAGATATACAATATAAAAAAAGTAAATTATGATATCTAAAACTTAAACTGTGGAATAGGGGAGTAAACATGTAAAGTGTATGCAATTGAAGTTGAAATCAGTTTAAAATAGACTTATAAATATATGATGTTTTCTGTAAGCCCCATGGTAGCCACAAAGTAAAAGATAATAAATAAAGATAATAAATTAAAGCATACCATTGCAGAAAATCATGAAATTATAAAGGAAGAACAAGACAGGAAAAAGGGAACAAAAGAACTACAAAAGAGAAAACAATTACCAAAGTGGCAATAATAAATCCTGATGTATCAATAATTACTTTATAAATGAACTAAATTCTGTAATCAAAAGACCTACAATGGCTAAATGAATAAAAACAAACAAGAAAGATTCAGCAATATGATGTCTACAAGAGACTTATTTTAGCTTTAAGGACACATACAAGCTCAAAGTGAAGAGATGGAAAAAATACATTCCATGCAAATGCAAACCAAAAAAGAGCAGGGTAAGTATCTGCCATTTATATAACATACAATAGGTTTTAAGTCAAAAACTGTACAAAGAGACAAAGATATTTATAATATATAATATCTCTATAAATTTGTAATCATATATAATGCATATGTTATATAATGTATATCCTTATATCTAATATATATCCTTATATCTTTATATTATTATATATGCCATATGTAACTGTAAATATATGATATATAATTGTAAATCTCTTTGTCTCTTTTTGCAGTTTTTGACTTAAAGTCCATTTTATCTTATGTAAGTACCAGATGTGTTTATCTTATATATTTATTTAATGAGAAAGGGGTTAATTCATGAAAAGGATATAACAATTGTAAATATATAGGCACCTAACATCACAACACCTAAGTATATCAATCAAATATTAACTAGCCTGAAGGGATAAATAGATAGAACAATAATA
The DNA here is from genome assembly GCF_000951045.1 of Mandrillus leucophaeus. Lineage (NCBI taxonomy): Eukaryota > Metazoa > Chordata > Mammalia > Primates > Cercopithecidae > Mandrillus > Mandrillus leucophaeus. The sequence goes on from NW_012102155.1 coordinate 2,363,516, forward strand.
GTATTTCAAGATAATATGCATGGTAGACCACATATAATCTATTGAAATTGTAAAAAATAAAAACACAAGTGGACTTCCTCATAGTTACACATTAGTGAAAAGAAAGTGTTCTATTTACCACTCTTGCACATTTGCTGGATATTCTCAATGTCCTGCACTATGGTAGGTCTTAAAGAAGTGTAAGACTTGCACATGTATCTTGAAAGAGTATATCATTGCCAATCATAGAAAGAGAGAGGAGTAGAAAATTCCAGGCATGGATAAAGGTGCAGAGGTGCAAATATATATACACTACTCAATAATAGGTAAGGGAGTAATGACAACAAACATTAAGGAACGTTGTCTATATATAGCGAAGGGTCACATATAGTGAAGGGTCACATATAGCGAAGGGTCACAAAGGTCATGTGTACTAACTGCCTATAGCAAAGCTTTGAGTAAAATTTAAATTATATGCAGCCCAGGTATTGAAATTTGACTGACAACCAATATAAATGAATTCATATGTTTATGAAAAATTCTTCTTTATTTCTTTTTAAAAATGACCTAGTAGATTCAGAATAAAATTTTCAGTGCTTTTCAAGATAATTTTGATACTATTTGAAATAAATAGTTCTAAATATTAAAAAGACAACCTGAATTTTTGCAATGTTCTTTCTAAATTTATAAGCACGAAATTTTCATATTGCAGAGATATTTGGGGAAAAAATATTTGTTGTTTATATATACTCACCCAGAATCTACACAATTACAAATTTCCTTAAGTTTCTGACAGCAAAAAAGAAAATGAATAACTACAGAGAATCACAATTGGAACATATTCAAGAGGTGGAGAATCTATTTAAAACCGACAACTCAACAGATGTAGTCTAGTCAATGGTTATATTTGCATAAGCATAAAAGCCAAACAAACATGTCTGAAATCTCATTGGTAAAATACTTCATGATTTTAAAAATTGGGGGGGGGGAAGTTGGCAGAACTCCTTTTTAGATTTGTTGCATCCCCTCAACAGAAGAACTGACTGCCAAGGAAATCCAAAACACATCCATGAAAGCAGAAAATTATAATGTGACAATTCTTCACATTGAATTGAAATGGATTCACCCTAAAAGCAGAGCCAAATATCAGCCATTGTCATGGGCCCCCAGGAGGACTGAGTCTGGTGATGCAAGAACACCAGAATGCAAATGTGGTGCAGTGACAGCAATAACACATGTGTGCACCTTGAAGCCAGAGGGATGGAAACCCCAGCCAATGCCTCTTTCTCTTTTCGGTCATTTAAATTCCAATCTTGATCAATAAGCAATCCAGGAGGCAATGAAAGTGGAAGGAATACATATTCCTCCTCCCACAAATCTTAAACATTAATAGCAGCAGGGTTCTTGTTTCACAGAAAAGCATGATTGTAAGGTTTTGGCCCCCACTTAATAAAAATTCTCAAGATACAAATAAAAGTACTTTGATTTATAGATTATTCCAGACATTTTTATGCTCTGTAGGCCTGACATATGCTTTACAGAAACCCCACAAGGTCAGAAAGTCCTGTTGTCTAAGGAAGAATTTCTCTTCTGCTTTCTTGCTCATTTTGGCCTGAGAGAAAGGTGATACTACAGTTAGTTGTGGTCTTAATAAAAAGCATTTAAGTCAGAGTTCATAAGTTTAGGCTTCTTTCTTTCTCAGAAATTATTGAAAAGAATGGCTTACAATTATTAAAAATTTATTTTGGGAGAGATAATTATATTATTTAGGGAGAGAGATAATTATATTACTTTTCTGAATCTCTCAAGCATCACATAACAGTGAAAGATTCATGAACCACTGATTTAAAAAAGGTATAAAAGCAAAAGTTTTTAAACCACCTGCTATATATAATTTGACAGTATTAAGGGGCAATGCTTCTGGTGTTTTTAAAGAAATTGGAGTAGTGGGCAGGAGAGCTATAATTAAGGAGGAGCACTGCACTGGGATTGGACCAAGGTTTTATATTAAGAACAACATTCTGTTTTATCCTAATTAGTGTAACTTATTCATTCCACAAACATGTATTGAATAACTTCTGAAAATAAGGCTCTTTTTGCCTTCAGTAAGATCTCTGCATGTAAAATAAAAATACTAGCACTAGTTATACAAAAACTGTGAAATAATACATCAGCAGGAGGCAAGATCAAAACAAAATAGGGCCAGGTGTGGTGGCTCATGTACTTTGGGAGACCGAGGTGGGAGAATTACTTCTCTTCAGGAGTTTGAAACCAGTGTGGGCAACACAGAGACCTTGTCTCTGCAAAAAATAAAAACATTAGCAGGGTATGGTGGTGCATGCCTGTAGTCCCAGCTACTTGGAAGGCTGAGGTGGGAGGATCACTTGAGCCCAGAAGGTAGAGGCTGCAGTGAGCTACGATCATGCCTCTGCACTCAAGCCTGGGCAGCAGAGCAAAACCCCATCTTTAAGCAAACAAACAAACCAACGAAACAACAGGAGCCTTGGGGTATCTCTCCCCATAAATAATATAACAGGCAATTTCTTGAATACTAAAACTGGTATTCCTTATAGATTATTATAGTGGCCTCACGTTAAAGAGAAGAACCCGAAGCCCAAAAAGGTGAGGTCATTCCTTTAAATTAATAGTTAGAAAGTTGCAGAATCAAACAGACTCAGTTCTCTAGATTTCTAGCCCAGTTAAATTTTTTTAGTATGACACTATCACTGTTAACAACAACCAACAAAACCCAAACTGCTCAAAACATTTTAATCCAAGGCAAATCTTTGTTTCTTCTGGTTTGCTGGAGTGGGAGGTGGGGCCGAGGGACTTGGGAAGCAGTAGGAGGAGACAGTGGAGATTTAACATTCTTGTATGTGCTGGAGTGCTGTGCTAGGTGCTTCTAATTTTAATCTTTTTAAATGCAAGAACTCCGTGAGATCAGTGCTATCCTCTCCATTTTCCAGATGAGGAACCACCAGTCTCAGAGAAGCTAAGAAATTTATCCAGACAGCCACATTTTTGTGAGTGGTGGACTTAAGATTTGAACTTGTTTTGTTTCCAAGTTCTTTGGTCTTTTTACTGTTCCTTAATTGTTGCCTGTTACAGGATGCCTTGCAGTTCTTCGTAAATGAGTCCAATTTTTGCCTGCCACCTGGTTTATATGACTGTCCAGATTGATTTTTCTTTTAAATTTACATTTTGCAACTGTAGGCTTTTTTCCTTTCCATTTATCTCCTGCCTCAGTCATGAGGTTGGAAAAAATGAGAAATATGCCGGTTTTGTTTGGACTGAGAAGATTCCAAAATGTTTGGCTGCACCTCAAAACCCTGTTAAAATAATATTATTTATAACTTTCTGCTTGGTCAATTTTATTTTAAGTTTGGCTATCTCCCATAGGAGGCTATTCTTTCTCCTTGATGATAAGGTTTGCTGCTTGAAAGCCTTAATCTTAAACAGTTTTCAAGTAAGACTCAAGTCCTTGCCTTATGATTAATACGAACTCGTTAGATAACAGCCCCAACCACTCTGAAGCAGTTCATTGCAGAAGCTCCCTCTCAGCAGTTGTGGGTGGGGTGTTAGCAGAATGAATGCCATAGGTTTACACGTGAACCATCAGCCTTGCTCACAAAATATGATCTGTCCAGCACCGTGATAGGTTGCATTTTAGAGCTAGGCTTTGGTGTGGTGTGACTGTTTACCAGAATGCCTTCTGAGGAACACAAAGTAAATTTTTCTTTTTTTTTTACATTCCTCCTCAGTAAGGTTATTGTTGTTAGCAGATTTGTTTAGCTGCCCTAGCAGCTTAAGACATTTCATTGACTTTTGAGCAGATGATTTGATTTTTCAGGCTCAGGTGGGGGAAAAACAGCTAGCAGAATCATTACAATGGAATACCTACCACAAATACCAGGGAGGCAGGCTTTTGACAGGACATAACTAAAGAGAAGACTTGTCTTTGCCTCAATGTGTAACTGAACACTGTCTAAAGCTGACGGCAAAGCAATGTGAATTATAGGGGCCAAGGATTTGTTATTTAGAAACTTAAACAAATAAAGCTTGTTCTAAAAGGCCTTTCTTTTTCACACAAAAACGATGGTCAGTGAAGCGGCAATTCTCAGTGAAACGACGATGCTTCTCTCTCAGGAGCAGCTACCCTAAAGGAAACACAGCCAAAACACAGAGACTGAATCATTAACCTAAAAATGTAGTTACATAACTGCTGAAATTCCACACTTCGCAGGCCTGTGGCCTGACTTTAGCCTTTAGAGACATTCCTATCCCAGTGGTTGCTAGCAGCCACTGCTCACATTTCTCCACCTCTCTGCCTCCCACGAGCTACACACCTATTGATTTTCCCAGAACTCTGAGCTGTCTCCATAACAGAATGATTTGGCGGGTGTCCTGTCAAATGCAAAAGGAAGCCTCTGCCAGACTGAGCATTAGAACATGGTGTTTTTTAATAGAAATGTGAAATATCAGTGCAATTATAAATCAATAAAAACCCAGAGGGAAAGAGAATCTCATTTGAGGGAAGATCTTTCAGTTTTTTTTTTCCTTTCTTTTTTCCTGTAATGAAAAATTAGATCGGGGAACCAAATTTATGAGGTAAAAATTGTCAACGAAGTATTCCTAGCTGTTGCTGAGGCTGAGAAAAAAGAAAGCTAAATTATGCATGCAGTGTGAGTATGTGAATGACACATTTTAATATATTAAGGAGTCAAAATACCTCTCATTTTTTATTTGTGTTTATGGCTGTTGCCCAAATTGTTATTGTTTTATTTATTTTGCTAATATCATTCTCTTATGCCTTTTTCCAAATTCCATATTTTCTCCATATGCTGGATGATGTTTGTGGATTTTCAGTGTGTGTTTCAGAGTCTTAAAAGCTCATGCTAGCTTGCTTAACATACCTGCCTTAACTCATGTTACAGAACCCTATGGAGAACTGTGTTGCAACATGGATGCACTGCCTATACTAAGGCACACTGCCAAGCTGAAGACTGTCAGAGAGCATCACTAACGGAGGTAAGCCAGTAGGGTCTAAACAGTTTCACAGACAGAAGGTATGACCAGATGATAGTCCATTAAATTGCATTGAGGTGCAGCACTGTGCTCTAAATTGGTGTACCCCATGAGTTTACATGTTGAGGCCTAATACCCAATGTGATAGTATTAAGAGGTATGGCCTTTGGGAAGTGATTAAGCCATAAGGTGAGGGCTTGACCCTTATAAATGAGAATAGTGACCTTTTAAGATGCTTGAGTGAGCTCCCTGGCTCTTTTTTACTATGTGAGGATGCAGCAACGAGTCATCATCTATTAAGCCATTACCAGATACCAAATCTACTCATGCTTTGATGTTGGACTTCCCAGCCTCTAGACCTCTAAGAAATAAATCTCTATTGTTTATGAATTACCGGGTCTATAGTATTTTGTTATAGCAGCCTGAATAGAGTAAGATATGCAGCAAGTTAATAGATCACTCACTGTAGCCCGGATCTGTCCTTCATTATGACAGGGATGTTTCTTGTACTGGACGTAGGTCACCTTTGCTAACCTCTTACAGGAATTCTAAACTTTGTGAGGGAAAATGCAGAAGTGTGAGAGAAGAACAAGGAGATATGTGAGGAAGAGAGATGGAAATGGATTGAGACTGTTAAAATAGGAGAAAATATCTTGGTTTTGACATCATTTTCAAAGAATCGTAGTTATCAAATAAAAAAATTTCACAATTATCCAACATTATAATAAAAATTCAGTGGCTAGCAAAATGGCTGAATAGGAACAGCTCCGGTGTGCAGCTCCCAGTGAGATCAATAGAGAAGATGAGTAATTTCTGCATTTCCAACTGAGGTACCTGGCTCATCTCACTGGGACTGGCTAGACAGTGAGTGCAGCCCATGGAGGGCAAGCTGAAGCAAGGTGGGACATTGCCTCACTTGGGAAGTGCAAGGGGTCAGGGAACTCCCTCCCCTAGCCGAGGGCAGCCATGAAGGACTATGCCATGAGGAATGATGCACTCCAGCCCAGATACTACCCTTTTCCCATGGTCTTTGCAACCCACAGACCAGGAGATTCCCTTGGGTGCCTATGCCACCAGGGCCCTGGATTTCAAGCACAAAACTGGGCGGCCATCCCGAGCTAGCTGCAGGAGTTTCTTTTCATACCCCAGTAGTGCAAGGAACATTTAAGTCTCCTGAAGCTGCGCCCACAGCTGCCCCTTCCCCCAGGTGCTCTGTCCCAGGGAGTTGGGAGTTTTATGTATAAGCACCTGACTGGGGCTGCTGCCTTCCTTTCAGAGATGCCCTGACAGGAGAGGAGTCTAGAGAGGCAGTCTGGCTACAGCAGCTTTGAGGCGCTGCAGTGGGCCCCACCCAGTCTGAACTTCCGAGCAGTTTTGTTTACACTGTGAGGCAAAAACCACCTACTCAAGCTTCAGTAATGGCAAATGCTCCTCCCCATAGGAAGCTCAAGCATCCCAGGATGACTTCAGACTGCTGTGCTGGCAGTGCGAATTTCAAGCCAGTGGATCTTAGCTCACCTGTGAGATGGTACTGTTCACTCCCCTGGAAAGGGGGCTGAAGCCAGGCAGCCAAGTGGTCTAGCTCAGCAGATCCCACCCCCATGGAGCCCAGCAAGCTAAGATCCACTGGCTTGAAATTCTCGCTGCCAGCACAGCAGTTTGAAGTCGACCTGGGATGCTCGAGCTTGCAGTGGAAAGGAGCATTTGCCATTACTGAGGGTTGAGTAGGCAGTTTTCCCCTCACAGTGTAAACAAAACTGCTCAGAAGTTCAGACTAGGTGGAGCCCGCCGCAGTGCCTGAAAGCTGCTGTAGCCAGACTGCCTCTCTAGACTCCTCTCCTGTCAGGGCATCTCTGAAAGGAAGGCAACAGCCCCAGTTAGGGGCTTATACAGAAAACTACCATCTCCCTGGGACAGAGCACCTGGGGGAAGGGGCAGCTGTGGGCGCAGCTTCAGCAGACTTAAACATTCCTGCCTGCTGGATCTTAAGAGAGGAATGGATCTCCCAGCACAGAGCTCAAGCTCTGCTAAAGGACAGACTGCCTCCTCAAGTTGGTCCCTGATCCCCATGCCTCCTGACTGGGAGACACCCCCCAGCAGGAGTTGACAGACACCTCATACAGGAGAGCTCCAGCTGGCATCTGGCAGGTGCCCCCTGGGATGAAGCTTCCAGAGGAACGAACAGGCAGCAATATTTGCTGTTTTGCAGACTCTGCTGGTGATACCCAGGCAAACAGGATCTGGAGTGGACCTACAGGAAACTCTAGAAGACCTGCAGCAGAAAGACCTGACTGTTAGAAGGAAAAACAAGAAACAGAAAGGAATAGCATCAACATCAACAAAAAGGATGTCCACACAGAAACCCCATCCAAAGGTCGCCAACATCAAAGATCAAAGTTAGATAAATCCACGAAGATGAGGAAAAACCAGCATAAAAAGGCTGAAAATTCCAAAAACCAGAACATCTCTTCTCTTCCAAAGGATCACAACTCCTTGCCAGCAAGGGAACAAAACTGGACCGAGAATGATTTTGACTAACAGACAGAAGTAGGCTTCAGAAGGTGGGTAATAACAAACTCCACCGAGCTAAAGGAGCATGTTCTAATCCAAGAGAAAAAAGTTACGAACCTTGAAAAAAAGTTAAAGGAATTGCTAACTAGAATAACCAGTTTAGAGAAGAACATAAATGACCTGATGGAGCTGAAAAATACAACACAAAAACTTTGGGAAGCATGCACAAGTATGATACACAAGTATTAGTAGCTGAATTGATCAAGTGGAAGAAAGGATATCAGAGATTGAAGACCAACTTAATGAAATACAGCATGAAGACAAGATTAGAGAAAAAATAATGAAAAGGAAAAAATAAAGCCTACAAGAAATATGGGACTATGTGAAAAGACCAAACATAAGTTTGATTGGTGTACCTGAAAGTGAGGGTAAAATGAAACCAAATTGGAAAACTCTCTTCAGGATATTATCCAGGAGAACTTCCCCAACCTAGCAAGATGGGCCAACATTCAAATTCAGGAAATACAGAGAACACCACAAAGATACTCCTCGAGAAGAGCAACCCCAAGACACATAATCATCAGATTCACCAAGGTTAAAATGAAGGAAAACATGTTAAAGATAGCCAGAGAGAACGATCTGGTTACCCACAAAGGGAAGCCCATCAAACTAACAGTTGATCTCTTGGCAGAAACCCTACAAGCCAGAAGAGATTGGGAGTCAATATTCAATATTCTTAAAGAAAAGAATGTTCAACCCTGAATTTTATATCCAGTCAAACTAAGTTTCATAAGCGAAGGAGAAATAAAATCCTTTACAGACAAGCAAATGCTGAGAGATTTTGTCACCAGATGTACCTTCTAAGAACTCCTGAAAGAAGCGCTAAATATGGAAAGGAAAAACGGGTACCAGCCACTGCAAAAACATGCCAAATTGTAAAGACAATAGACACTATGAAGAAACTGCATCAACTAACAGGCAAAATAACCAGCTAGCATCATAATGACAGCATTAGATTCACACGTAATCATATTAATGTTAAATGTAAATGGGCTAAATGCCCCAATTAAAAGACACAGACTGGCAAATTGGATAAAGAGTCAAGAGCCATCAGTGTGCTATATTCAGGAGACCCATCTGATGTGCAAAGACACGCATAGGCCCAAAATAAAGGGATGAAGGAATATTTACCAAGCAAATGGAAAGCAAAAACAAAAACAAAACAAAAAAGTGAGGGTTGCAATTCTAGTCTCTGATAAAACAGACTTTAAACCAACAAAGATCAAAAAAGAAAAAGAAGGGCATTATGTAATAGTAAAGGGATCAATGTGACAAGAAGAGCTAATTATCCTAAATATATATGCACCCAATACAGAAGAACCCAGATTCATAAAGCAAGTTCTTGGAGACCTACAAAGAGACTTAGATTCCCACACAGTAATAGTGGGAGAACTAACACCGCACTGTCAATGTTAGACAGATCAACAAGACAGAAAATTAATAAGGATAGTCAGGACTTGAACTCAGCTCTAGATCAAGCAGACCTAATAGATATCTACAGTACAGAACTCTCCACCCCAAATCAACAGAATACACATTCTTCTCAGCACCACATAGCACTTACTCTAAAATTGACCACATATTTGGAAGTAAAATATTCCTCAGCAAATGCGAAAGAACTAAATCATAACACAGTCTTTCAGACCACAGTTCAATCTAGTTAGAACTCAGGACTAAGAAACTCACTCAAAACCACACAACTACATGGAAACTGAACAATCTGCTCCTGACTGACTACTGGGTAAATAATGAAATTAAGGAAGAAATAAATAAAAGTTCTTTGAAACCAATGAGAAAAAAGACACAATGTACCAGAATCTCTGGGACACTGCTAAAGCAGTGTTTAGAGAGAAATTTATAGCACTAAATGGGAAAGATCTAAAATTGATACCCTAACATCACAATTACAAGAACTAAAGAAGCAAGAGCAAACAAATTCAAAAGCTAGCAGAAGACATGAAATAACTAAGATCAGAGCAGAACTGAAGGAGATAGAGACATGAAAAACTCTTCAAAAAATCAATGAATCCAAGAGATTAACAAAATAGACCACTAGCCAGACTAATAAAGAAGAGAGAAGAATCATGTAGATGCAATATAAAATGACAAAGGGGATATCACCACTGATCCCACAGAAATATAAACTACCACCAGAGAATACTATAAACACCTCTACAAAAATAAACTAGAAAATCTAGAAGAAATGTATAAATTCCTGGACACACACACCCTCCCAAGACTAAACCAGGAAGAAGTCGAATCCCTGAATAGACCAATAACAAGTTCTGAAATAGAGGCAGTAATTAATAGTCTTCCAACCAAAAAAATCCCAGGACCAGAAGGATTCACAGCTGAATTCTACTAGAGGTACAAAGAGGAGCTGGTACCATTCCTTCTGAAACTATTCCAAACAATAGAAAAAGACGACTGCTCCCTAACTCATTTTATGAGGCTGGCATCATCCTGATACCAAAACCCGGCAGAGACACAACAAAACAAGAAAATTTCAAGCCAGTATCCTTGATGAACATCACTGAGAAAATCCTCAGTAAAATACTGGCAAACTGAATCCAGCAGCACATCAAAAAGCTTATCCACCGTGATCAAGTCAGTTTCATCCCTGGGATGTAAGACTGTTTCAACACACACAAATTAATGAATGTAATCCATCACATAAACAGAACCAATGACAAAAACCACATGATTATCTCAATAGATGAAGAGGGCCCTTCTGATAAAATTCAACACCTCTTCATGCTAAAAACTCTCAATAAACTAGGTATTGATGGAACGTATCTCAAAATAATAAAAGTCTCTTATGACAAGCCCACAGCCAATATCACACTGAATGGGCAAAAGCTGGAAGCATTCCCTTTGAAAACCAGCACATGACAAGGATACCCTCTCTCACTGCTCCTACTAAACATATTGTTGGAAGTTCTGGCCAGAGCAATCAGACAAGAGAAAGAAATAAAGGGTGTTCAAATAGAAAGAGAGAAGTCAAATTGTTCCTGTTTGCAGAGGACGTGATCTATATTTAGAAAACCCCATAGTCTCAGCCCCAAAACTCCTTAAGCTGATAAACAACTTTGGCAAAGTCTCAGGATACAAAATCAATGTGCAAAAATTGCAAGCATTGCTATACACGAATAATAGACAAACACAGAGCCAAATCATGAGTGAACTCCCATTCACAATAGCTTCAAAGATAATAAAATATCTAGGAATACAAGTTACAAGGGATGTGAAGGACCTCTTCATGGAGAACTACAAACCATTGCTCAAGGAAATAAGAGAGGACACAAACAAATGGAAAAACATTCCATGCTTATGGATAGGAAGAATCAATATCATGAAAATGGCCATACTGCCCAAAGTAATTTATAGATTCAATGTTATCCCCATCAAGCTACCATTGACTTTCTTCACAGAAATTGAAAAAACTACTTTAAATTTCATATGGAACCACAAACGAGCCTGCATAGCCAAGA
>NW_012102155.1:2375531-2403376 GCF_000951045.1 Mandrillus leucophaeus
TATATATAAAGTAAACTTTAATGTTGAAAATGCAAACTTGGGGAGTGCAGAAGTATCACACACAAGGCTGTCACTTCACACTTGGAGGATTGCACAGTGCCCCGGCAGAGGTGCTCCTCACATCCCAGACCATGCAGGGCCAGACAGAGGCCCTTCTCACTTCCCAGACGGTGGGCAGCTGGGCAGAAGTGTTCCTCACTTTTTGGACAGGGCAGCCGCCAGGCAGAGGCGCACCTCACTTCCCAGACTGGGCGGAGGCGGGACAAAGGGGCTCCTCACTTCCCAGTCAGTTGGGCGCCAGACAGAGGCGCTCCTCACTTGCCAGATGGGGTGGCAGCCGGGTAGAGGGGCACCTCACTTCCCAGACAGGGCAGCAGCCGGGCAGAGGATGCACACATATTTTTATTGCAGCACTGTTCACAATAGCAAAGACTTGGAGCCAATCCAAATGCCCATCAATGATAGACTGGATAAAGGAAATGTGGCACATATACACCATGGAATACCATGCAGCCATAAAAAAGCAGCCATAAAAAAGCATGACTGCCTGTCTTTTGTGGGGATATGGATGAAGCAGGAAACCATCAGTCTCAGCAAACTAACACAGGAACAGAAAACCAAACACCGCATGTTCTCAGTCATAAGTGCGAGTTGAACAATGAGAACACATGGATACAGGGAGGGGAACATCGCACACTGGGGCCTGTCAAGGAGTAGGGGGCGAGGGAAGGGAGAGCATTAGGAGAAATACCTAATGTAGATGATGGGTTGATGGGTGCAGCAAGCCAAGATGACATATGTATACCTATGTGACAAACCTGCACATTCTGCACATGTATCCCAGAACTTAAATTATAATAAAATACATAAATAAATAAAAATTCTGAGATTTTTAATCCATGAGGGGTAAAGATGAGAAAATAAGAAGACAAATACAGTCATGCTCTGCATGATGAAGCTTCATTCAACAATGGAGCACATATACAGCAGTGGTCCCATAAGATTACAATATTAGGTTGGTGCAAACATAACTGTAGTTTTTGTAATTACTTTTAATAGCAAAAACCAGAATTACATTTGCACGAACCTAATAAAATGTTTTTACTGTGACACTTCTATGGTTAGATATATTTGTATACACAAATAGTTGCCACTGTGTTGCAGCTGCCTACAGTATTCAGCACAGTAACATGTTGTACCAATTTGTAGCCTAGTGTGTAGTAGACTATACCATCTTGGTGTGTGTAATTACAATCACTTTATGATGTTTGCACAACCACAAAATCACCTAATAATGTATTTCTCAGATTGTATCACCATCATGATGATACAATTGTATCATGATGATACAATCTGAGAAATACATACACGATACATCATGATGATACAATACTCATATATGTGATGCTGGCAAGGGAACGCAATCACTGTGTCATCTCCATATGCTTTGAGCCAATAGTTTTTCTTGTTTCTTTTTCTATGTCAACAAAAAATTGTGAGGTTTTAAATAATTTCTCAAGATTAATAGTAATAACACATTTCACAATTTATTGAGCTGACTTCATGTACTTTAAAAATTTCTCTCATATTTTCAAAAACTGCAACTACTTTGGACTTCTAGAAAGCTCAAAGAGATGAACAGTCCATGTACTGACTTGTTCCTGATTTCCACAGCCTCACCTCTACCACCACATCTGCTTCTGGCACATCACTATGTTTTTGGTTTAAAGCTTGATGTAAGATGGTAGGTGGTGGGTCCAGTTCTGGGAGATTCCTTAAAAATGTAGCCTTAATGAGAAAAATGAACATATATTCCAAAAATTAGGGGTTTAGTAGTGAGGAATGGGTGGTTTCATCTTCATTTGCCTTTCCTTATATATTTTGTACATTTCTTAAAATTAAAATTGTAATACAACTGCATTAAGGGTGATTGGAATTTAGGGACTGCAGAGGGGAAAAAGACAGCATCTGGTTTGATGTATTGTAAATTTCAGGGAATCTAACCAATGGTATGCTTATTAAAATTATAATCTGTGCTTTTCCTAGAAGCTGTAGTTAATGCAAGAATTAAACATTTGTAAATATTGTATAGTGAATCCAGTTTTGAAAAAATTTATTGTGAGTTCTTCATAGAAATTATATAGGTGTCTAACTCAGGATGTTCCTGCAGCATAAAGCAGTACACCGAATCCTAAATCTACACTAAAATTTGAAGTGAATGTCTAGATCCATTCTTAGGGTAGAGGCAAATGTAACATAAAGATGGTTTTTATATTTAAAGTTCAAATGGAAACATTACTTAATAAACCCAAGCTTTGCCAAAGGGCCATTTGATTTTTACTTGGCTTTGGAAAATAATATAAGAAACCCATTTTCCTCAGAAGGCTGGGAAGGAATTGAAATAGAAAACCATTTGCCCTTCAAAGGAACATATCCAGTTGTCTAGATCTGGAAATTTTAGATGACGATATTGCGTTCTTTGAAGTGACTGAATCATGTGGATCAAAATTACTCGTGAAAAATGTGTTTAGACATGTCCTAAATTATTTAGAATGAGGCTCAATACTTCCATTACTAAGGAAAGTATCTAAGGGGCCTTATACAGCCAATATATGGTGCAAAAGTGAGGTATTCACCAGGAACTTGGAAATGGCATCACCCTTAGGGAGTTCATCTAATAAAATCTACACATGACACATTTGATTACTACTCACTATGGGTAAACCAGGAGATATTTGTAAATGTAAGACTGGAACATCTTAATAACACCTAAAACTCTAACAAGGGAATGTCTTAGAAAAGTAGAATGGGAAGATGCTTGTGGTATAGTAAGCTAAATTTGATCAATCTTATGATACACTTTTGTAGAAAGGCCGTGTTAAAAGAAGAGACTGGCTAGACCGGAATAATTAAAAAGAAGTGTCAAGAACTAATATTTGTCAGAATATCTTCAGCACTCCCTAGGGTTCTTGTTAGTTCTGCAAATTCCCCAGACCTTATGGCAGGCAAATTCTATAAAGTGGATAAATGCATTTGGCCTTTATAGCTCCAAGACACACATCCTTAAGGCGGCCTACCTCAAGAAAGTTACTGATTATAATTTAGTTTCCCATGCATATTATCTTAAGGAAAGTAATGTCTGACCAACTGATGTGAACTTTCTTATCTTCTGAGTGACGGCAGCAGTGGCCCATCTAGAGTGGCTACTGCCAACATGTCGGTTGAGGTGGGGAGGCACAGCCAGGCCTCCCACTCCACAGAGCAGGCAAGAGTTCCACCCCTGGGGCCTAGGCCTCCTGCTCCAGGGGACAAGTGCGAGCCCTGCCCCTTCTGAATTGGCAGGGCAGGAGCTCCTCATGGGCAGCTGCAGCCACCCAAGCCCGGCTTGGGATCTGGGCATCTCTGTGCTCTTGCAGGGCTGGGAAGGCCCCCCTACTCCCCACCCTCCACAGACACTGAATTGCCTGCTCCCACTGTCTGGCTTCTCCTCACTCCTGGCGCCCACTGAGATCATGGAGCAAGGTTGGAGCCCTGCTGAGTGGGGGCATGCTTGGGGCAGCACTGACATATCAGACCCCTGCCACCTTGGTCCCGTCCAGACATCGGGTGTTGATGAGCATGGCAGGGAGTCAAAGGAGGGCTGAAGGCAGCTCAGTGACAGCCTGCAGGTGCCCTTTGGTATGAATAGCCTGGGTGCCATGAACAGCGGGAAAGGCAGACAGGCTCCTGGGCTGAAGGGGGTGGGTCCCCAGTGAAGCCCCACCCTCAAGCTGGGGAAGGTTGAAACCTGGGGGCCTGGCAGCCAGTCCTGTGGACTGAAGGGGGGAACTGGTGGTGCTTTTTCCTGGGCCCACCTATGGCTGCTAATGGACCAGTCAGCACACACTTTCCTGCTTCCCCGTAAGACTGAAAAAACCCCAGACTCAGCCAGAGCAGAGCAGATACCTGGACCACCAGCAACAAAGAGGAGTTACCTGCTCCAGGGTCCCCTCTCTACTGACAGATGTGAATGATTTGACAACCAGCAGCATAAAAGAGCTACCTTCTCTGCTGAGAGCTGAACACTTGTCAGAACAAGCTATCTGCAGAGAGGAGCCCCCACTTCAGGCCTTCTCTTTGCTGAGAGCTGAACACTCAACAGGATGACCAGCTATGGAGAGGGACTACTCACTCCAGGCCTCCCCTCTGCTGAGAGCTGAACACTGACAGGATGACCTGCCTGTAGAGAGGAGCTACCTACTATGGGTCTCCTCTGAGCTGTTCTAACACTCAATAAAGTCTCCTCTTCATCTTGCTCACCCTCCACTTGTCTGCCTCATTCTTCCTGGACACAGGAAAATAACTCAGGCAAGGTGCCACTGGCCACAGATGTTTCTGGCCAGGAAAGCAACACCCCAAAGATCCCATAACATTAGTAGATCTTTTCATCTTAGTATGTTGATAATTGCCTTGTTGGTTTCTATATCAGGTTCTTAATGATTTGATTAATAGGAGCCAGATCCCCAGAGCCTGATCCCTTCTAGATGCAATGACACACTGAGTTCTAAAGTTAAGGTGCTGGTGACCCCATAGTGACACTCATTGGCCTTCCCTTGGTAGCCAAGTAGACTGATGTTAATGCTATTTCATTTTGTCCTGAGCATCAAGTATTCTCAAATTCAGTAAAGTTGTTTCTAAGTGAAGAGAATGGAGTTTGAGAAAGACTAAGGTGGTGAAAAATAGTGTTTAATAAAATTAAATGCTAAGGGAATAGAAACTGGGATAAAAACTATTGGGTGAAATGAAAGAAAAAAGGATTTTATTATACTTTATGCTTTATTTTTATGTTATTTTTATCTTTATTTATTTATTTGAGATGGAGTCTTGCTCTGTTGCCCAGGCTGGAGTGCAGCAGCACCATCTCGGCTCACTGCAGCCTCCACCTCCTAGGTTCAAGTGATTCTCCCGCTTCAGCCTCCTGAGTAGCTGGCATTATAGGCATGCACCACCACACCCAGCTAATTTTTGTATTTTTGATAGAGACAGGTTTCACCATGTTGGCCAGGCTGGTCTTGAATTCCTGACCTCAGATGATCCACCTGCCTTGGCCTTTCAAAGTGTTGGGATTACAGCCATGAGTTACTGCACCCGGCTGTATTCCTTATATTTTAATATTACATATTTACATTTTTCAGGTAATAGGCAATGAAAATTCATTGCAATTGGAATGTTAAAATAAAAGTGTATGTTAAGAAGAAATAGAATACAGTTGCTTTTTTTCTCCCCAGTCCTTAATTATCTCTAACCTTATGTTTACACTGGTATCTCTTTGAGTGATTCAGATATAATTAACTGAGCATCTAGTGTTTGCAGGTAATGTGGTAGTCATTTTATACACTATATATCATGGAATTATTTTGCCAAAAATAATTGATCAATTGAGCAATACGTATTTAGAATGACTATTTTCCTTTTGTCTTGAGACTGTTTTTAAATGACCTCAAAAAGACTAATTTAGGTCCCCTTCCCTCCCAACCTCCACAAAATGGAAACTCAATTATTATTATTTTATTAGCAATGCAAAACCAGTAAAAAGTTTGACTGGATTTCTCATTCTACAGGGGGAGTGACAGAGTGACTGGTGAAGCATCTGGATGCAAAACTGAAGAGGTCCAAGGAAAACTCAGCTATGGGGCAGTTTTCTCTTCCTATCTAAAAATGAGTAACAGTTCTCTGTTAACCTTCTTTTGTGTCAAATACAGGAAATTAGTGCGGTTTTTAAAATATCTTCTGCAAGTTGGTCAGTGTCCTTTTATTTTTTGTTTTCTGATTTTATCCCTTCATGAGTATTGTTCCCTTTTGTTATGCAGGCAACCTGCCTGCGGGGCTATTTTTCCAGTTAATCCAACTTTGCTCCAAGGCTTTAAGACTCCTTGTTGAATCAAGCTGGTTTCTTCCTTGCATCCCTTCTTCTGTTCAGAAACCTTATTCCTTGTTGGTGCTTTTGTCAGTTTTGTGCTTTGCTTTGTGTCATAAAACCTTTTTAGATAAAAGTATATGTGTTGGGGAAGGAGACCAACAAAAATATTTTATTCAATTACTTTAATGAAATCTCTTTGGGTTGATGAGTGTGGCCTCAATTATGGCAATTTTTAGAAACGTAGCTTTTGAGTTGAAGTTCTTTTGAAAAAATAAGACTACTTATCAGGGGTAGAAAAACAAGGAATAGTTTTATTCTACTTTTGAAACACTGTCAGATTTAAATAGTACTGGTACAATAGAAATCTTGGGGCTTGGGATTCAGAGATCTGAGTTCCAGTGTTTGCTTTGCTTATAAGTAATATTAAGGTGATCAGGTAAATTCTTCTTAGTTTCTTTCTCTAAAAAGGTGGGATTAAATTAGATGATTTTTTAGGATATCTAGAAATTCTAAGACTCTGTAAGGCACAGTGTTATGACAAGGTCCTTTTAGACATAAATCAAAATTATTCTGAAATTATTATTCCATATTTTAGAGGCATCAGTAGGGTTTATTATAAAATAAACTGGTATGAAATGACATTATTATCTTTATTTCACATGCTGTAGATATAAATACATACTCTAACGAACTTCAAATAACATTAATTAAACTGTTTGAGAAGACACACCCTCTAATCTTTTTTGTAAACAAAGCTGCCCAGTAGAAATATGTGAGCCATACATGTAATTTATATTTTCTAGTAGTCACATTAAAAAGTAAAAAAAGTAAAATTAATTTTACTATTATATTTTAATTAATCCAATATGTCCAAAATATTATTGCTTCAATAGGTAATCAGTTAAAAATTAATGAGTTATTTTTCATTCATTTTCTTAATTAAACAATTTAAAGAGGTCTGGTGAGTATTTTATACTTACAGCATACCTCATTTTGGATTAACCACATTCCAAGTGCTCTATAACCACACATAACTGGTGGCCACTACAGTGGTCAGTGCTAATCTAAATAAAATACTTTATTCCAATCATAACTTTAAAACTGTGTATTAGAAGTATGTGAGAAAAACTCTTCATTCTTTGTATTCAACTGAATTCCAATTAACCTTTTGAGAAGATTGTGTTTGCCCAGGTTTTGACAACGTGGCCACTTTCACACAATACAAACTGCAGGGATGTCAATCATCTTTCAGAGAATGTAGGTTGTGCAATGAATCCCAATTATCCAGCATCCATGACAGGGGCTGTGATGGCTTTGCCTGGAATTTCAAAAATGGACTCAACTTGAAAGTGACATATTTCATTGTGTTCATTGCAAAACTGATGTCTTATCAGAAAACCTATTTTTCTACTGCTTCTAGAATACTGACCGCTGCAAACAAATTTTTGAGGGCTTCATATATACTGTGGACAGTTCTTTCAAAGCGTCAAAGCAGAGAAAATTAGTCCAAATTTGATCTTTGTTGCAAACGTTTTGCACAACATTGGACTATGTATTTGAATAGTGGTGTCACATAGTAAATTAGCTCTTTGAACTAGAACATTTAAACAAACTTTCTGTGCTTTTGTTTTGGCTCCATATTTATTTATTTATTAAAACTTATTATTAATACTATTTTTCATTGACATACTATAATTGTCTACATTTACGGGGTACAGCATGATGTTTTGATATAAGTATATATACAATGTGGCATAATTAAATCAAGCTAGTTAACATCCTTATCACCTTGCTTACCTATTATCTTTATAAGACATTTACAATTTTCTCTCTTATTTTAAAATATACATTATTATTGACTATAGTCACCCCGCTGAGAAACAACTCTCAAAACGTATTACTCTTGTTTATCCAAAACTTTATACCCTTTGATTCCCAGTCATCATTCCCTTTCTTCCTAACCCTCCCTACCTGCCACCCTAGCCTCTGCTAACCATTGCCCTACTCCGCCTCTATAAGTTAAACTTTATTTTTTTAAATTAAATTAAATTTAATTTTAATTCTGGTAGAATTCAACTTTATTAGATTTCACATATGGGTGAGACCATGCAGTATTTGTCTTTCTGTGCTTGACTTATTTCACTTAGCTCATGTCCTCCAAATTCATCTGTGTTGTCACAAATGGCAAGATTTCCCTCCTTTGTAAGACTGAATAGTATTCCATCATGTATGTGTACTCACATTTTCTTTATCCATTAATATGCTGATGGACATTTAGGTTATTTCCATATCTTGGCTATTGTGAACAATACTGCAATGAGCATGGCAGTGCAGATATCCCTTTGACATACAGATTTCAGTTTCTTTGGATATATACCCAGAAGTGAGATTACTGGGTTTAATGGTAATTCTATCTTTGGTTTTTCTGGGAAGCTCCATACCCTTTTTTCATAAAAGCTGTATTAATTTTTATTCCCACCAACAATATATAAAAGTTCAATTTTTCTGTATCCTGTTAATGCTTGTTATCTGTCATCTTTTTGATAAAAGCTCCTCTATCAAGCATGAGGTAATATTTCATTGTGGTTTTAATTTACATTTTTCTAATTAGTGATGGTAGGCATTTTTCCATGTACCTATTAGTCATTTGTATGTCTTCTTTTGAGAAATATCTGGGTCTTTTGCTCATTTTTAAGTTGTTTGTTTTCTTGCTATTAAGTTGAGTTTCTTATATATTTTGGATATTAACCCCTTATCAGATGTATAATTTGCAAGCATTTTTTCCTATTCTGTGGGTTGTTTTTTCACGTTGTTAATATTTCTTTTTTTGTGCAGAACATTTTAGTTTGATGCCATCCCATTTGTCTATTTTTATTTCATTGACTATGCTTCAGGGATGTTATCCAAGAAATGATTGCCTAGACCAATATCATGAAGATTTGCTTCATTTTCTTTTAGCAATTTTACAGGTTCAGGTGTCTTATATGTAAGTCTTCAATTCATTTTGAGTTGATTTTTGTATATGGTTGATTTTGTATATGGTATAAGATAAGAGTCTAATTTTATTCTTCTGCATGGGGATATCCAATTTTCACAACAACATTTATTGAAGAGATTGTCCTTTACCCATTGTGTATTCTTGGCAACTTTATCAAAAATCAGTTAACCATAAAATGCATAGGTTTATTTCTGGGTTTTCTATCTTGCTCCATTGATCAACGTATCTGTTTTTATGCAAGTACCATGCAGTTTTGATTACAATCACTTTATAATATGTTTTGAAATCAAGGCGTGCGATGCTTCTAGCTCTGTTATTTTTTCTCAAGATTGTTTTGGCAATTTCTAACTCAGTGCTCTGACCAACTGTATTGAAATCACCTACAGTGCTAACCATAAATATGGATTTCTGGTTTTTCCTCACTCTCAAATCAAGATCTTCAAGGTAGTTCTCAATATTTTAATTTTTATCAAAGCCCTCATGTTATTCTTCTATAGTCAGGTGAAAGAACACCCCCATCTTTTGTTCCATAGCTGAAAAAATAGAAGATGAAATAATTTAAACTATGTCTCATATTCCAAAACCACTAAATATCAGGCCTAGATTCAGAGCCCACCTAAGCTTTCTCTCTTAATAATGTTTCTGAAATGACCCTGTATCCACTAATAATGTTCAACACCATATACTGAACTAATTAAAGGAGGAGAAAAAAGGACGTATTTTAGACACATTTTTAACAATAAAGATTTTTAAAAATAGATTCACTTGAATTAAATTTAATCAGAATCTCTTTCCACAGTTAGTCTATTTAATCAAGCATTCAGAGAACCTTGCAAGCAACTTCTCTTAAGCACTTCTTTCAAAGGTATATGAGATTCAAATAATGGAAGAAGATACCCATATATTTTTCCCCTGGTAGCTGAAATCATTTAGGTAGTTTTATGTAAATTTTATGCAAATACAACACATTTTATGCCCCCAAACTTTTGGTGATCATAACTATTTTATTCACTAAAAGTTGGCCTTCAGTAAGATTCTACTGAAGACTGATGATCTATACAGTCTCCTTCTGCCTGGATTTTTGTGACATTTATCATCATCCTACTTGGATGCTCAAAAGACTTGCAATATGTCAATATGGGACTGAAATAAGACCCTGATTTTCCTTCAACCAAGCCTGAACTACCTACCACAAGCACCTGGGGATCATTTTTTGGTAGTTTCTTCTCTAGTTTCTTAGTACAAATTCTCGTGATTCATTTATGTCATAAAGTAATAGACATTCAAATTATAATTTTACTGAGTAAAAAGACACACCCTGGTATGTATGGAAAGTATTACTAAATTTTATTAGTTTTTAAGAGTGACTGCCAATAGTTAAATTTAGAAAGAATATGTTCCTGACAGTGCAACTCTAGAGAAAATTTTAAGGGATAATGATTTCATTAATTTTCAGAGCATTACAGCCAGCTGGCAAAGCCTTTTCTATACCATTGTGGCTTACTGCCTTTGAAATTACTTTCTTTTCTTAAATTAACCTGTCTATGTTAAAATGACAAAATAGCAGTAACGGTGTGATAAAATTGGCCTCTTTGTACAATCTTAAAGTAACTTAACTAACTTAAATAATAGAACCCTGAGTTTATGACTGCTGCAGTGTACTCCATAAAATGAAATTGGTGTTAGGAACATTTACAGAGCCCCATATTAGTTTTATTGATAGATAAATAACATTTAAAATTCAAATCATATATAAAGTAGAAGGAGACTTCTCACTGAAAAAGAAATTCCACATTTAAACCCTCAGGACCTAGTTGTCTCACCTGTGGTGGTGGAAAGAGCACCAAACTTGGAACCAGTGGGTCCAGGTTCAGGTCATTTTCATTGTGTGAACATGGGCAGGTAAGAGAACTTCTCTGGGTCTCAGTTTCCACATCTGCTAAATGGGAATACTAATATTAATGCTGCCTTCTTCTCAGGGTGTTATAAAGATAAAATAATAAATGTGAGTGACAACAGAAGAAACATATTCCCGGCATTTCTGAGGAGTTTGTCTCATAGAGAGGAAAGAAGTCAGAACGAGTGGTTAGACTTTGTAGAATATGCAAATCCTACAGTGTGTGCAGGGGAGGGTGCTAAATGAGGACAATAATGTCTGAGCAGCAGCAAGGAAGGGAAGACACAGGGAAAGAGAATGTCATGGGAACCAAGAGGATGGTGCTTCTGGGAAAGAGGGGTTCAGAGGGAATTTTTTAATAAGGATAATGTATGAACGAATGGATAGATGTTGGATGGACAAATGGATGGACGGTTAAATGGTCGGATGGATGAATGGAATAGGTAAACCCCTGAACCACCCTGTAAAGAAAACCATCAGTCAAAATCTCCTTTAGGGTGACTGTTCAATGGGCAGAGAAGGCTTCAGGGTGGCCCAGAATTCTTCAGGTTTAACATGTATGTTTTTTGGTCAGTTTTATTTTAAATTTTTGTAAAAATACCAAGTATCTCTGTTTCTTGAATACGGGCAGTGGTGGCTGAGCTGGATACTTCAGGAGGAGCCTCATTCCATTGTTGGAAGGCTTGATTTTCTTTAAGTTGAATTGAAATCTTGACCCTGGTGACTGCTACCTTGGGTCCTGGTTTTGTCTTTGGAGTCACAGAACACTTTTCTTCCTTTTGACATACAGCAACACTTCTGTAAACAGCATGTTCTATACCTAGATAGGGTGGAGATCTGCCTTCTGTTTGTTAGCTCACGGTTGTCAGCATTTAAAACCTCCATAAAATATTCCAAGTCATGTTAGATTTATAGTATTGAAAGTTAATTTCTACATTATCTTTCAGATATTCTCCAATTCATAAACACAAAAAGCAGATATACAAGCCATGTATTAGTCAGGGTTTTCGAGATGAGAGCACAACTCAGAATTTTCAAAATGTCAAGGGATCACTACAGGAACAAACAGGCCCACAAAAGCTTACTTTATCCATGTTGTTTGTGGAGTAATAAATTAATTTTTTAAAAATAGTAGCTTTCCATATAGTACTATGTTATCGTTGAAAAATGGAATTTTCATCCAAAACCTATCTTCTACTTTTTCAGTGATATGAAGAATTGTTTATCCCAGACATTTATCATTCAGTCCTTTAATATTCATCCACTTCTTTATTTATACATCATTCATTCACCAAACACTTATCTAATTTCTATTATATACTAGGCATTTGGCTAAGTGCTAGTGCTAGCAGTACTAATTTATAAGGCATGACTTTTGGTCTAAAAGGGTCTGGTCATCAAGTGTCTGAAGTAAGAGGCCAAGATGAGGTGTTAGGAATGAGGATAAGAAAAAGAGTTTGCAGGCTGGATGCAATGGCTCACAGCTGTAATCCCAGCACTTTGAGAGGCCCAGGTGGGTAGATCACTTGAGGTCAGGAGTTCGAGACCAGCCTGACCAACATGGTGAAACCCGTCTCTACTAAAAATACAAAATTAGTCAGGCATGGTGGTGCACGCCTGTAATCCCAGCTACTTGGGAGGCTGAGAGGCAGGAGAATAGCTTGAACCAGGAAGGTGGAGGCTGCAGTGAGTCAAGATTGTGCCACTGCACTCCAGCCTGGGCAACAAGAGTGAAACTCTGTCTCAAAAAAGAAAAAGAAATAAAAAAGAAAAAGAGTTTGCAGCAAATAGTAAGTAACCAGTAACTGAAAGAAGAAAAGGGAGGATTTGTAGTGGGAATAGCAGGGCAATATGGAATGTCCATATGGAGGTAGGACCTGCCAGAGCTATAAACCTGTAGCATTGGAAGAATCATATTGCTCTAAATTATTTATCTACCATAAGAGAAAACAGAGATTCTGGGGGATATAGGGCAATGCATGATTTCCTCAGGGCTAGGTCTTCTCAATCCTTTCCAGTGGTTTGATGTAGCGCCAGATCACCTCATCCTGCTAGTGGAAGGCATCATGCAACTGGGAACTACCTACTCCCTGTAGGATTTTGTTCTATTGTATTACTGTATTGCAATGCCATCCATAGTAGCATACTTTTTATTTTCTGTTATAAATATATAATCTCATAGAATAAGAATGTATTCTTTGAGCTGCTCATTAGTTGAGTCTAGTTCTCCTAATAAGACTTTTTTTTTTTTAAATAAAAACACCTATTTTAATAACACTTTCTGGAAGACATCTTTAATTTTCCAGAAGAATTGTTCACTAATTAGTATCCCAGGAGTGTGAGTGCTATAAATGATAGATACTCTTTTAATTTTAAAACTAAGATGGCTTGGAGAAGTTTTAAATTTAAGTCCCAAGAAAATGTAACAGAAATGCTGATAAAAATGATATGTCATTCTATGCTTATGTTCAGTGAAAGAAATTGAATAACATTTATTTTGCCCAAAGTGTTAAGTTTACAGAGTTTCTTAACAAACAGTAGTAATATAGCTTGGGTCTGCATCCCGGCCCAAATCTCATGTCAAATTGTAATCCCCAGTGTTGGAGATGGGGCCTGGTGGGAGGGGATTGGATCACGGGGTCAGTTTGCCCTCAGTGTTGCTCAGTGACAGTGAGTGAGTGCTCACAAGATTTGGTGGCTTAAAAGTGTGTAGCACCTCTCCCCTCTCTCTCTTCCTTCTGCTTTGGCCATGTGAAGCTGTGCCTGCTTCCCCTTCCCCTTCTGCCATGATTGTAAGTTTCCTAAGGTCTCCCCAGCCATGCTTCTTGTACAGCCTATGGAACTACGAATCAATTAAACCTCTTTTCTTAATAAGTTACACACTCTCAGGTATTTCTTTATAGCAGTGTGAGATTGGACTAAATTACCAAGCAACCTTTAACTTAAAGGGAGAGATTAAATAAGATGACATTTTTGATTATTAAAATAATCATGTATTTTAAAATGTTCATTACTTAATAATGACCTATAATATCCCTTTAAGCATCACATTGGGCAAAACTTATTTACAAAGTTCTTACTTTTGTTTCTCTCTTTAAATACAATATTGGCTTCAGTGCACTCAGTAAATTAATAGACCAAAGAGAATTCTAATCTTTTGATTCTCGGCCTAATTTTCTCCTTCCACTTTCAGTATGAACATGGGGTCCCAGGTATACATTAAAACAAAACTTTAGAAGGATGAAAAAGGAAGTAAGAACCAAACAAGGAAAAAATAAGAAATAAAAAAGAATGGGGTAATCTCTCCCATGACAAGCCCTGAATATAAATAAGGGTGTGGTTTTGAAGTGAGTCATTATTCCATTGCCTACTCCTTTCATGGCAGAGATGGTGATGCTGTGGAATAGAAGCTGTTAAAGAGGCTTTATATAACTATTAGCCTCTGAAACAATAGACAGGCAGCAGGGTGTTGTTCCAGAAAATGTTCAAAGAGGAGGAGTAATTTTGTCTTTTACAAATTTAATATCTTCTCTTTTCTCCTATATCATCTGGAGGAAGCGCCTTTTTCCTTTTTCTCTTTTTTAAGCAAACTAAGTGTTATGCACTAGTAGGTAGTGAGTGAATTCTTTTTGCTAGCAGGAAGAAAAGCAATTTTTGAATGCCAAAAATAGCTCCTTTGTGTGAAAATATCACATAGCCCAAGACATTTTTGGGAGAAAGCAAAGATTCATATTCTGAATTAATATTTTTTAAATATACAGGCAGAGAAATGTTAATAATAGAAAAGAAATAAATTGATGATCATTTCAAAGTCTGAATGTTTACCCTGTTTACAATGTACTCAGACTTTTGTGTGATCTCAGAGTCATAATTTCTCTCCCAGACTGTGTCTATAGGAGATAGGTATTCCTAATTATTCTGTTTGGGTCAAGACATTTTTTTCCTTTCCCTACCTTTTACTACCTGTTCTTATGCAACATTACAAACGAAGCAAAGCATGAACTGACCTGGATATAGGAGATGGCCCTAGAGCTGTAGACAGAAGTCAAAATCGTATCTTTATTTATTTATTTATTTATTTATTTTTGTAAATCACCCTGACACCTTTGGGAACCATACACTCTAGGGAATCTTTTTATCCATTATTTGCAAATAACAGACCATCAGCCAGTTACAAAGACTTTTGACAGAGGTGGTGGGCATCTATTACTTTCACCCAACCAGTATCCCTTTCTGCTTCATTTGGTAGTAACATATCCCTTTCTTTTGAAAAACTAACCATTCTTATTACATGTCATTTTGGTGGCACTGTCAGTCCAACTGTCCTGCCTTCCTTCTGGCCAGTGAGTGGATGGCCATGTGAACCAGGCTTGGACAGTGAGATGTATTCCTATGAATGTGAGTATTGAATGTGAGTAAGAATGGAACATGGTCACTGACTCACTTTGCTAGTGGTTCTACTTGTCTGGATGCTGAATGAACTCTAACTCCTGACTGACAGATTTTGGAACCTGGAAGTAGAGTGCTCTCATAGCAAAATCTAAAATGAGACAGTAGTTTTGGAAATAGGCAGTATGTAGAAGGTGGAAACTGTGTGAGAATTTTGAGGAGAGTATTGGTGGAAGATCAAGTACCTTGAACCCATTGTACATACAATTTTGAATTACGAGAAGGTTGGCAGTGAAGCCTTAAAGGAATGGGAGAAAAATCTTATTGGAAACTGGAGGAAAGTGCAGAAACTTAATATGCTTGTCTGCAGGAACGTGGAAAGTAGAAAATGTGCCTGATAAACTAGGGGATCTAGCTGAGATTTCCAAGCAGAACAGTTAGTTAGCACCCATTTCTTTTTTCTTCCTACTTATAGTAAAAAGGGGGATGAGAAAGAGCTAAACTAAGGGAAGGACTGTTAAACAAAAAGAAGCTAGATCTTGATGGTTCTGAAAGCTCTCACACTATTCAAAAGGTCAGAGATGCTAAAAGGGAGATAATGTCTATGGTGTGGCCATAAATCTTTTTATTAAGACCTTCACTATTCTCTGGTACCTCAGAGAACCTTCAGTCAGACTAAAGGACCCGTCAAGGAGATTAAGAGTATGCCACACAGATTCCCGCAGTCAAGGAGTAGAGCTTCTAAGAAGCCAAAGGGCATTGTCCCCAGTCATCTCAGTAGAAGCCCAAGGTGGAAGGGAGTTTATCTGTAAGAGATGTGTGGGTGGGGCTTTTGCCTGATGGATTTAACCTGGAGAAGTTTCACAGGAAACTCATAAAGTTCTCGAAAGAGATACATACAGAAACATTACTACTTGGATGGAATGAGACAGTACAGAATAGTGCAGAATGAAGACAGGGCTTTGAAGGTGCACAATTTTAACACTTGCTATATTTTGCAAAACTAGAAAGAAGACTAAGAGGGTGAAACCAAGAGCTCAGAGGGCAGAGTGGAGAAACATGAAGAATTATTTCAGACATGAGACCTAATCAAGGATCTTCCAACATTTGCCTGGCTGAATTTTAGAACTGCCATGGACCCGTAAACCCTATGCTTCCATCCCCTACCCTTTCTTTGAACAGGGTCATACAAGTGCTTATCTTGTATCTGTCCCACTGTTGCAGGCTGGCATAATTTGCTCTTGTTTTACAGGTTTAAAAATAACGAGGAATTGCACTTGAAGAGCTGTGCTTAAAGAACTACACTTGAGAAACCACATTCATACTTGCACCTGATTTAGATGACGAGATTATGGACTTGAAGCTCATATTGCAATGGAATGAGAATTTTGTAGTCTTTGGGGGCAGTGAGCACATTTTGCATTTGAGAGGTAAATAAATCATTGGGCACCAGAGGATACACTGTGGTGGGCAGCCGCTAAGGTGGCTCCCAGTGATCCTTGCCTTCTGGTATTCACGTCCTTTTGTAATACCTTCTTGCTGAGTGTGGCCTGGGCGTATTGACTCACATATAACAAACAGAATGTCTCAGAAGTGATAGGACAGTAATTGAGGGATTAGGTTATAAAAGGCTGCACTTTTCATCTTGGAGGTGCTCTCTCACTGTCTTTTGAATGACTTACCCCTGGGGAAGCAAGCTGCCATGCCATAAAGCTTAAGGTAGCCCTGTGGCAAGTCCCATGGGAGTGGACTTGAAAATAGACTTTCTGAGACCTGCCCATAGCTATGTGAATGGGCTTGGAAGCAGATATCCTTGAGATAACTGTAGCCTCATCCAAAACCTTGATTGTAGCCCACGAGAGAACCTGCGCCAAAACGACACAGCTAAGCTGCTCCTGATTCGTGATCTACAGAAACTTTTGAAAAATGATTGTTTGCTATTTTCAGCCTCTAAATGTTGAGATAATTTGTTATGCAGAAATGGATAAAAATACGCTCTTATTCTAGAGGATACACTATGCTAGAATGCTCTAATTACTGTTATTCAACATTCTGGGAAAAGGCAATTCCACTGTCTTTAAGAGGATGACATTGTCAATGAATCTTTTAGTCACTATTTGAAGAGTGCCAACTTTGACCACAATTTTATCTTTTAAAATTGTGCTAATGCCAAATTCTTTTTTAAATCTGATTTCTCAAATATTTTGAAATATAAAGTTTGGTCTCCTACTTCCCCACTGTCTTAACTGATCTTTTGATTAATTATTTTCTTTAATTACAAAATGATAGCTTAAAATGGCATGAGGGCATGGTGTTCCCTTGGTCATTGGAATTATCCCAGGTTAGAGTGCTCAAAGATAAGCTACATTTATATATAATAGTAAGTTACCTTTATGGGATGCTTAACTGTACCAAGAACTTTGAAACTTGCTTTCTGTAATCATTTTAAACAATTCTCATACCAATTGTTTGAATTAGGCATCATTATTATTCCTCCTTTAAAGAGAGTTGCCCGATGTCATACATTGGTGAGAGGTGGATCTGAGATTTGAACCCAGATTTGCTTATCTTCAGGAAATCCTGAGCTCTTAATCACTTTAGGCAAAGAAGATGTCCTGTGCCTCTTTGCATGAGTTAATAAGCTGTGATAAGTGGATTTGCTCCCTGGCCCAGTGGTTACAAAACAGAACCTGTGCAAGCCCATTTCATATCCCCCTGGATGCAGCCTGTGAGGGATTTTTGAATCCAGAGAAGCCCTTTCGTCACATGTGAGCCCAAGACATTTTTGAAGAGAGAAGTGCATGCCCAACCTGAAATAAGTTCTGTCACCAGGTTATAGCCTTTGCCTTTAAGAAAACTTCGGGCGATCTTAAACGTTATTCAGAATGTGGGAGATACTTGAAGTGGTCAGTTATATTGATTTTTCAGAATCAAGAGTACATGAATTCTAAGAGAGAAATCAGAGGGTTTCAAGAGGCATTTGGCTGAGTGGCACAAAAACTCCCTGGCCATGCCTGTGACCAAGACTATCACTGTTCATTTCCCACTAAGGGAAAACAGCGGCGAGCATGTTTGGGAAACTGTTACATGCCAGAGCGTTCACTAAATGCTTTATGCATTCGGGTCATTCTGACAAACTCCATTGACATTTGTTGATTATTTAAAAAGGACAATTGAACTATAAAATACGGTGAAATTCCTGATATTAATAAGTATCTTTGTTTTATTTGAGAGATCAGATTTAAAAAAGAATTTGGCATTAGCACAATTTTCAAAAATAAAATTGTGGTCAAAGTTATTAATGAAATAGTTATTTTTATTTGCTTTCTTCCCTCACTAATTTTCCAAGAGACTTAATTTCTTCAAAATTGAATCCTTTATATTTCTTAAAGTTTCAGTGTAATTTTATAAATTGTTGAAAATACATTCCATGTTTTCCTGGTCTTGTTTCTCCTACCTAGACTATGTATTCAGTCAAACAAGGTGATGGTCAGGCCAAAGTTTATCTTATCACACCAGAGTTTTTAGGTCATTTCCAGGTTTCTTATTTATTTTTTTTCTTTTCGAACTTTCACTTGAAAAGAAATGAATTGGAAAACACTAGCAAAGCTTTTTTCCTTCCTCTTTTGGCTACTTAACTGCCAACTGCCAATTGTTTCTGCATTCTTTATCTGATGTGCACAAGATACAGGAAAATTGTGGCTGTATTTGGAGTTGGCAATAGTTAAATGGAATTATAGAGAGTGACTAAAACCAACACGTATTTTGTAGAGTCTTTTGATTACACACAGCTTTCTCTGAGACATAAAAAAAAACCTCTTGAAGGATTAACTTGCTAGGGAGAATTACCATTTTGAAAGATTTGTGCCACATTTCAATGACAAAATTATTCAGAAAAAAATGCCCCTCTGTAAATAGCCTCTAAAGTCTCACAAACATCTGAGCTCTTGGGGGCCAGAATCAGGGCACACTTCGCATAAATTAAATACACACACACATTTGATAATCCAAAGGTCTCTCAGATGTGCTTTGACCCTCTCTGGAAAGTGTCAGTAAAATAACTGTACCATTTCTTCAAAAAAGCCTGTGACATGGACCATGAAAACACGGTGGTAGAAATCTTATTTTAACCACTGATGTATTACAACTATGTTAAAGTGGCAGCTGAATTAACTTGGTTGAAAACCAAGTATGTTATATATATCTTTTCCTCAATAGACCAATGTGAAATATAAAACTTATTTTTTATATAACTCCTTAAGTGATCTAAATCCTTTATTTAAAACAACTTACCTTATGATAACTCTTCTGACAGAGTTAAACACTCTTTTTATAATATGAGACTTCTCATATTTCTATTAAGTGAGATAACTACATCAACACATTTCCTGAGATTAGTTGTTCTTAACAATTCATTTTAATAACATCTGATATGCTGGTTGGAATTTGTGGTTGTTTCATGTGCCTATCTTATTAAAATTTCAAGCATTCCTAAAGCATTCATGTTGGAAAGTGACTTAGACAGAATTTTGCGCAATTGGTTAATTTCGCATCAGAAAAACTCCTGAGAGGTTGAATAATTTTGCAGTTAACTGATGCCAGACCACTGTAAACAAGAAACAAAATGTGAATCAAATGCTACCTTCTCTGTGAAGATGGAATCCATGTCAAGCAAAAAATGTGACTTCAGAAATTCGCTTTGCAAATTAGTCCAGTAATTGTCTATCATGTCACCTGGCATCGGCCCACAGCCTTCCAGTAAGACACCTGATAGAGGAAAGACAGCAGAGTGAGAATGTGGTGTCCCTTCTCGTCTAAGCCCTCCTTAGGCAAGGCTCCCTCAATCCAGCTCTCTCCTCCCAATACAAGTTGGGGTAAGATGTTTTGGAGGGATAAGCTCTAGTTATGAAATGCTCTAAGACAGGAAAAATTCAGAGAATGTGCTTGTGTGACCATGAGAGTGTGTTTTACTGCTGGGATGAGGTGAGTCATACAGAGAGCTAGGTGGAGGGGTAGAAGAGAGCTGTGATATTCCTGGAAATAATTTGCTCCCATGTCACCCTCGGAAAAGGCATCTCCCTTAAATCAATCTGGCATAATGAATGGTGTGATACCCGGTGGCCTGCACAGTTATAAATACACAGCCTTTCATTCTAGAGATGGCCCACTACCACTCACTAAAACAGTCTGTCACAGTGGTGCTCTGGGGCCATTCATTTTTCATGACCTTCTTGGCGACGTGACTGGGATTTCCTGAAACCACACATAGGTCCCTGCCCAGCAAGCGCTCTGCGTTAACATCCCTTAATTCTTCTCTTCCAAAGGTTATCATGTCCTGTGGGGTGTGTACGTGTGTGTGTGTGTGCGTGTGCGTGCGCGCGCGTGTGTGTCTTCCCTAGCAGGCAAAGTAACAAACAGCACAAACTAAACTTGACCTTGTTGGAAATACAGTTTATCCACGGAGCGAATGTTGGCTAAAATTTAATCTTATGACATCAGGAATGTTCAAAGTTTACACAGGAGGTAAGAAATTTTAAAAATAATTTTAAAAAGTTATCTCACCATCCCCAAGGTTCAGATTTCACATCATGAAAGGCACACTTTAGCAGAGCAATTGCAGCAAAGCAGGGCCTTCTTATTTGCTGGCTGCTTCAAATAACAGTTGTCCCTTTGATAATATTGACACCTATCTCCTTCACAATCTAGTGCTTCTCCTGCACTTGGTAACATATCCCATCTGTTTTTTTAGGGCCACTGTCATAAGGATGCCTGGAAGAGTGAAGAAAGGCCTGATTGATCACAAGGTCCTATCAAATGTCAAAGCTGGCCCTGGCTGACCTCCCATCTATTCAGAGCTGCTTTGATTTAATCTCCAAACTGGCTGCTTCTCCAGGCTGTGAGTTCTGTCTGCAACCCATGTGTCAGCATTGAGATATGACCGGCTTCACGCTCCATTCATCTCATTTGAAGGACGGAAATTAAACTCGAGGGTCGAAGAGGGGAACTGCTCAAAATACATACACATTAACTGAAGCCTTTTGTGTGGGTACATTATAGGAGTTTGAACAACCATTAAAAATTATATTAAAATGAACTTGATCTTTACTCCACTGAAATGGTTTAGAACTTTTCCTCCCCTCACTGCCCCTTCATCTATTCTTTTTTCCCTCCCATATTTATAGTAATCATATGAACCTGATCTCATTAAGGTTCAAAGTGAAAGAGAGAAAAATTTACATTTTTTCAGTTTCTTTAAAAATGATGTCCATTAGAAAATTCACTTTGCCTGTAATTTGCACAGTAAATATTTTTTTAAAGAGATAGGAGAAGCCAGTAACCAGACTAATAGAAATGCAGACTGGTTTGTTTAGCGTTATTGATTCATTTCAGTTTCACTTTGTAAGGTTTTTTAAAAAATTAATGAAAACTCAAATTTTGGGAATAGTTCTGTAACTATCAAGACACATTAGTATGGTATAAATCTGTATACCCTAGGTTCTGTTCTTATTTCTAAACTCTTTTTGCTCTTTTCATTGGCCCTATTATACTACCAAGGCTAATAACTAAGTGAAACTTGATTCCTTACAGATTTGTTTGCATAAAAAGTTCAAAAACAAACTATGTTATTTACTAGAAGTGCCTCAAAAGTATTAAAATAAAATAATTATAAATGTGTTAGAAAAGTGAGTTGCATTTATTTCTGTGTGTATTCATTTGCTCATGCATTCATACATTTAAACTCTGTATGATAATGGCATCCAGGTAGGAAAAATGTTGTTGCTTGTTTAATTAAAAGGATATACTGTACATTTCCACTAAAATAATAGTACATATTCAACATAGAAAAGACAATTGGCAAAGACAGGCAAGAAAGAGAGAGGGAATAGCAGACATCAAAAATACTATTGACCAGAAGTAACCAACATTAATTATGTTTTCTTTTTTGTTGGTAAATGCCCACTTTTTATTTTCCTTATATAAAATCATACTGTTTCTGCTTGGGAGAAGACTACATTTTTGATTGTTATATCACTTTTTATGGAAATGATTATTTTGTTTGGTAATATTGTATTAATAGCAATTCAGATTTTTAAGTTTTTTCACTATTATAAATATTATTATGTAAAAATATAATTATATAATATTTTATTTATAATGTTTCCTTTATTTTCTTCAAAATACTCTAATTTGGGGAAAAAAAGATGTGCTCAATTTAATGGTATAGTTAAAACTGTGGTCTTTTGTTTTAGGGTTTTTCATTTGAATACTGACTTGGAAATAACTTTCCTTCTCAAATAATCACTTGTGTTTTCTTTGAGACATGTCATTTGTTTTATATATAATATATGAACAATGGAATGAGTACTGTAGTGAATACTGATACTATTTCTACATAAACAATTTCATGGGACTTATGAAAAATCTTTCCAACTATGGTCATATGGAGAGAAACATTTGAGCATCTGAGGCATTCAAATAATGCTGTTTCAGCATCTAGGTTTCTAAGTAGGGAAGCGGAAGAACAAAGGATGATTGTATCTGTCTTGTACTTCTCAGTAAAATCTTTCTTTCTCCATATCCTTATGTTAATATCTTATTATTCATGGTGGAAATGTTGAATAAATGCACTTTGCAAGTTAATTCATTCTTTGCAGTGCCAGGTGGAAAGTAGGCTCATTCTTTTAATATGGCATAGCATTTTCAACAGAAATTTTTGCAATGGTGGAAATGTTCTGTAATTGAACTGTTCAACATGGTAGCCACCAGCTACATGTGGCTATTGAACACATGAAATGTGACTCATGTAACTGAGAAACTGAACAAAAAATTTTATGTAATTTAAATTTAAATCAATTAAACCACATGTGATTAGTGGCTATCATATTGGACAACACAGCCTTAATAGTCTTAGCATTGTTTAGACCATTTTAATAGTTTATGAAGCATTGTAGACATTTACCCAGTTACTCAAGTTTATTTCATTGAAGAATAAATATAAGATGATGAAGAACTTCCAGTCTCAGAATATAATAACAATAAACAATTACATTTGCCCTGAGAGATGTTTTTCGCAGTTTCTTTCAGAGAAGAGAATTGAAAATTTCAACAAGGCAAAGGTGATGGAAGTGTCTTCATGGGGCCCTTGGGTAACATAAAATGGCAAAGAATAGGATGATCTGGGTTCTAAGATCTGGCCTTAAAACTAGCCATTTATTTGATTGAGTAAGTTACTTCACTTTTTGGTGGTCCTAGTCTCTTGATATTCACCACACAGGGTTTGGAAACAATGAATTTCTTTGTGCCTACTATGGCTAAATTATATGAATTTTTTCTGTCCTGTATTCAGAATCAAATACTAGTTTTTCCTTCATACCTCAATAATGTGTATAAGCACCCAGTGCCAGATGCATTCTAAGTGTTCAGTAAGTATTTGTTGAGTGAATGGATGTACTTAGTTGTCTGCTTGGATCAATAGCTCCTTTAACCCTCCATTATTAAAGCTTGATATTTTCCACACCTAGACTTAAGCAAAGTTTTTAAACATGGACGTTTTTGATGCAGGTGAAATATTTTGCTACAGAGTGGTAGAGAATCACTGGGTACAACCCTCTGCTCTTGAATGCCTAAAAGGGCCTACTTCCAGAGATGGCCAAGAAAGTTTGGGATTCTGGCACTCAGTTGATTTTCCTAAAGAAAAGCCCTCAGGATGTGCTCAAAGAGCTGGATCAGGCACACTGAGGTGATGACGGGAGGTCAAGAAAACGGCCAGAATGTAACCAAGATTTAACTTCCCAGAACACTCATATATGATTTTTCTGAAAAGTACTTTCTGCACCTTAGCGATATTAACTACTTTGAATACTCAAGTCCAGAATAATTATATTTTCCTTCTCTTACATTCTGACACTTATATATATTATTTACGAGACATTTAATACTACTCTTTGGAGAATAGTTTATTTGTAGCGTGATGATGTCTTTTTAATCCAATGAAACTGTTAGCTTCAATAAGGACAGAGATACTACTTTATTTCTGGCACACAGTTCTCTGTATCTTCCAAACTCCAGCACAGTGTAATCTCCTCAGCATCAGACATATGGGAAAATACTATCTAAACAGGAAAGCGATGTACAAACACTAGTAGTTGTTATTATGATTAGAATTGATGTTTCAGGTAATTTAATAATTACTCTTACTTCTGGTACATACCCTCCTCCAGGAACGGAAAAGCTCGTCAGTGTTTTCTGGGCTTAGCATAGATGTCCTGAGATCTTAGCATTTCTAGGATTTCAGACTGTACAAGAATATACAAAGAACATTTATCATGCTCTCCATTCAGAAGAGATAATATTAAAAATTAATAACCATTTTGGTCTACTGGGATGCAACATAATTCAGGGGAGGAGGTCCGTCGCTATCTTTTTCAAGGGCAATTCACAACAACACTTTGCATGATAAATTCCTGAAGCTTGATGTTCTTCTCACTGTTATACAGTGTGAGTGTTAACAAGGTCTTCTTTGAAAAATAACAATATTTTATTTTAAATTAGTTCATCTGTTTGGGGAGAAAGGGAGCAGTGTGTACCTATATAGGTGTTCATATCCTTTAGTCCCATAAATTTCACAACTAAAACTGTATCTTCTTTTTTTGTGTGTTTGTTTGTTTGAGATGGAGTCTCACTCTGTTACCCAGGCTGAAGTGCAGTGGCATGATTTCGGCTCACTGCAGCCTCCGCCTTCTGGGCTCCAGTGATTCCCCTGCCTCAGTCTCCTAAGTAGCTGGGATTACAGGTGCCCACCACTGCACCCGGCTAATGTTTGTAATTTTAGTAGTGATAGGGTTTCACCATGTTGGCCAAGTTGGTCTGGAACTCCTGACCTCAGATGAACCACCTGCCTCGGCCTCTCAAAGTTCTGGGATTACAGGCATGAGCCACCACGCCCAGCCTAAAACAATATCTTAAAAAAAAATAGTTCACGTAAGAAACAAAAATATTAAGGAAGGAATGACTTTACTTGTGACTTATTTATGATAAAAGGAACTTGGAAACAATTTGGATGCCCAATATTAGAAAAATCTTAAATAAATTATACTAGCAAGAAAACACATTAGAAAGATGTTAACATTAGCACTTTAGAGCTTAGCCAAATATATAGAAAAATGGTTTTTTGGAAAAGCATAATGCTATATTTGTACACAAGTATGTGAAATGTTCATATGTATATGAATGCTAACATTCCCCAAATGCAAAGACTTATTTTACTGGGGTTTACACTGTATAAAAAACATGACTTTAAAACTAAAGCTAGATTTAAATTCCAGTTCTTCCATAAGCTGTGTGACACTTGTAAATAGATATCCTCTCCGGATATCTATTTCCTTATTAGCTAAGAGTGTGTGTGTGTGTGTGTGTGTGTGTGTATGTGTGTGAGTTAAACAAGCAAAGCCACTTAAAGAGTCTAGGATATAGTAGGAGCTCAATGCTATTATTTCCCTGTCCCTTTGCCAAATACCTGAGACTTCCTCGGTTTAAAAAGTTTTGTTCAAATTGACTGATTTTTATAGAAATTTCAATGTCATTGTTTTTGACTCATGTAAGTATTTGTAACAATGACACTCTATTGATCAATGTGATAATTATCCTATAATTGGTCAATAATCTTTACATTTGAATAGATTTCAGAACAGTATTAAATATCTTGGGTTGGAGGTTAATTTATAAACAAAAATGTATATCTAACAGCGTTGCATTTTAACTGATCTTGACTATAAACAAGGTCAATTTGTGTTCATTTCCCACATATCATTGACATTAAATTTTGGGACGCTTACATCTGACTTATGTTTGATCAACCTTCTGGGAGTATCTCTCCATAGATTTGGGGATGAAATATCTCCCAAATATAATGCAATTTCAGAATGCCTAGAAACTCGCTATATAGTATATATGCATGTTTAAAAAGAAACTGGTCTCTTACATGAAAAAAGAAGGGTAATAGTAGACAAAATGACTGTTGCCACTTGGTAGCAGGGGCCAGAGAGATCAGGAAAAGGAATAAACAAGAGGATTAAAATTATTTTTCAAGTAAGGCTATACCTCTATACACATGTTTAATTACAAAAGGAAATTAGGAGCAAGTGCATGTATGCTACTGCATCTATTAACATACAATTTAATTGGTTTGGAGTAAATTAATGACTGTTTGCAATATTTCTGGTAATTTGTTATAAGTTTTGTGATTTTTTAAATTGGTTTCTTGCAAATGCTGGATAAAATATTTGAATTCACACATTGCTTTAGGAATTGATTTGGGGATAATAAAATACAATGAAATGTTTTACCTCAGATGGATCTAATTTATATTTGCTCTGTACCCTTTTAAAAAACCTGAATGCAAATAATAAGGACACTGCTAGGATGTTTAGAGGAGCTGTAACTGTAAGTTACTCTTATTTCTTTTTATTAGGTGAACTCTTTCAAAATTCCATTCTCTCGAGGTGGTAGAGAACAAGGACAAATCCTAGAGGGGCTTCCCTTTTTTATCCAAAAAAATTATATATGAATTTGAAAGACAAGGAGGTAAAAATCTGGCAACTCAGCAAAGAAATGATTATAAAAATCTAAGAATCGGGACATTTGCATTTTGACCACTAAGGAGAAGTTTCATGAGTTCTCAGTTAGTCTGTGATAGTGACAGGACTTCATTTGATCAACTCTCAAAAGGAGATGATGCCGTCACTATCACCTGATGTGAAAATTACCTGATTCTGGAATGATTCTGGAAAAACATGATAATTATTCTTCCAAGACAGTCAAAAAGAATAAAGCAAAGGTGTTCATTATCATCCTATTTTTCGATTTATAAATATTACTTTCTTGATCTGACAATACTTGGAAGTATTTAAAACAAAAAGAGGTCTGGGCATATGAAACCACTCGAGGCACATGGGACTCCTTTATATCAGGTAAATTATCATGGTATTAGATTATTCTTTTTTTCCTTGTTAGCTGGGTATCCATTTCCTGCTGGATTTCTTTACTCCAACTAGGATTTTCAGCTTTCAGGAGTACAGTCACCCCAAATTTGCTCACTCTCTTTTTGGGATCTTCTTTTGCCATTGTTTTCTTTTATAATTGATTATGTAGTAATGGGACTTAAAAAACAACTCTTGAATAGGTTATAACTCAAGCGTCCCAGAATTTGTGCCCAGATTACCAATCATATGACGGCTAGCAAAGCAATGTATTTTTTCTTAAACTTTGTTTTCCATTTCTGTGATTATCCTACATTTTATGAATTTTTTTCGTAGGTACCTAATCTTCTCATGCTAATTATTTTCTCTCACCTTCAAGCAAGAAAGACTTTAGTAAAAAAGCCTTTCCCAACACCATCTCCTTTCTGTTTCTTCTCATTGAAGTTTGCACTTCAATGAGTTTGGGAGTTTATTGCATTATGCATTGCAGCTTTTGACATACAAATTGGATCTCCCATTAGCCGGTGAGCTCCTTGAAAGCAAGAACTGTACGTGATTATTCTTTGTAGCTTAGGTATATTCATAGCACATAGTGGGTACTCAACACATGCTAACTTATGTAGAATAAGGTGTAATGAGTAATAAAAATCATCTTTTTTATTCATAATGCATTGCAACAAGTGT
>NW_012102155.1:2404186-2405276 GCF_000951045.1 Mandrillus leucophaeus
GAAAAACTAAAATTCTTATCACTACTCTTCATTTCCCAAATTCATTACCCTCTTATAGTATAAAACTTTACACAGCATGTCATTGTCTTAGGATATTTTCTCAGTTACTTAAAGGTCAAGTACACAGAATTAGACATGATGGAATGGTTTGTTTGAGTAACTCTGTATTACACTGGCCTTACTGCACTTAAAACCTAAGCAATGTTCATGTCCATCTACAGACTAAGGTCTATTTGTCTAAGTTTAAATGATGTATTAATTTAATTTATTTGTCAACACAGCTAGTCTCTTTCGGTATTTTTAAAACATCAACACGGTGATTAAAACAATAATAATCTGTAGAAAGTTAAGATTAAATCTATGTCTATGTTAAAATTGGCCACACTTCACAGAACCATTTTGGTATGCTTAGCACTAGATAAATTTATGTGACAAGAGTAAAATTAGACAATCTATGACGTATGTCATCAGAAACATATCATCAATGAATAGGTTGAATATTCAAGTCCCATTGCTAGAAGACTGTTAATAACTCCTATACTTTCTTTATTCTTATAATTTAGGTAAGCATCACCATGTTGAATGATTAGACTTAACTCAGTCTTTGTTTGCAGAGATCACTGAAAAATTCCCACAAATGATACAACTAAATGTACTTCCTTTTTATATGGAAAAACCTCATAATATCTAACAGAGATAGATCTGCTAGAAGATATTAACAACAGCAAAGATAGCAGTTATACCACATACGGGAGTCTTTCTTTTCTTTACTGAAATCAAGATCTTCTAAAAAGTGAACATAGCATTTCTTTCTCTATTTCAGTTAGAAATTGGAGGTTGATTTTTCAGATGTGGATGCTGAACCTTGCCAACCTCAATCCACCAAAGCTATTTGAAACATTTTCAATCTGGCCAATCCACTTGTAACCAAACTTCTTAGGACTTGACACCCATACCCCTACTTCTTGGATCAAGGCTTGAGCCTGATTATTCTTTTTTGCTTTCTGGTGTCTGGTGACAGCTTTACTCATACTTTGATTTCAGCCTCGCCTAGCAGGCTTTATTTTGTAGTGTAATTCTTTTTTTTTTT
>NW_012102155.1:2405721-2416764 GCF_000951045.1 Mandrillus leucophaeus
GGAGTAGAGCACAGTGCATCCAGGCCTGAGGAGTAATTGGTATAGAGACACACAATGCCACCAACATTCTTTCTCTTGTCTCTGCTTCTCTTTCACTCTATTTCTTTCTTCTGTCATATTGCAGACTTGACTTCTCTGTTTTATAGCTGTGACAGGAAGTGGTTTTTGAATTCATTTTCCCCAAATTCATCACTTCCTTTTAAGAAAGCTGCCAAAGCAAGCAGGAACTTTTGGATCCATCCCAAATTCAGAGAAATGTGATTTGCTTAGCCTGAGCCAGATGCCCATCCTAAGGCCAATGACTGTAATGAGCAGTTGGAGTCACATTATACTCTTAGGGAAGCCCTATACTAACCATATAGATATAGATGGATTTGAGGGGTTGAAGAGTAACTGTAGTTTCCAGACAAAAGATGAGGCAGTCCCAGGGTAGAATCTGTGCCCTGTAGAACAGACCTCCGTGACACTTTTTCTTCTCACTGCTTGCTACATCATTTCCTCAAGAATCATATGACTTTACAGTCTGTGCCAAAAGTGGCCAAAAACCCGTGGTTTTATGCCATTTTCCCTTAAATCCCTGCTGGTAAGCTTTCAAGCATGTATCTTGCCTGTTGAAAGTGAAATGTTATTTTTTATGTCTTCAGCTCTCATAATTAGCTCAAGAACGTAGCTTTCTCAGCTAGCATTTTTTACTCTTTTTAGACAAGACAACAATACCAAGTTTTCTGGATGCCTCTCTTTCTCCATCTGCTTTACCATCTCCCCTTAATTGAGGAAAAATTCTAAGTAACCCTGATGGTCATTACTTGGTGTCAGTCTTGCCACTCTGTGCTCATATAAGGGTCACAGCCTGTCATAATTACATGATGTTACTCTATGCTAAATTCCCCCTCCTAATGAATGCTTCATTATCCAAAAGAGAATATATTATAATAAATCTACATTTTGCAGTTTTGGCATTTTGCTAAAGATTATGCTTTATCTGGACCTTGGGAATACCAGAGGTTCTTCCCTTTGATTCTGTATACTTAAGTAGGCCTTGACCTTTCCCTTTCTGAAAACCATGGTTTGATGCTAAAATTTTAGTCACACTCTAGTTGCCTTCCATAGAGCATTAGGTAAAGCAGAAGTAGCAACACAACCCCGAAACACTAATTTAATAATTGTTGATGGACTCTAGCTAAAACATCTTAACTTGAATTATGATTGGAGGCATGAAAACACTAAGCAACATTTCAGACTCTCCTGGAAAACTGCACACTTGGCTGTAGTAATTAATAAGCATAGAATTAATTATCAGAATTTTCAAGGTATAAGGTCCTGATAAACCAAAGACAGTATTTAGGCATCTGTTAACTTTCTGACATATTTTAGTATAGTGGTTCCCAATTCTGACTGACTATAAGAATTAACTAAGACTAATTATTTAAAAACACCCAGATGCTTAAACTTTGCCCAAGACCTACTGTAGGAGGATCTTTGTGAGAGGAATTTTATATAGTGTTTGATTTTGATTCTGAGGAAGAGAGATTTTAATGTTCTCCCAAATGATATTGATGCTCAGCTAAACTAGACATCACTGATTTCTATTACAGCTCTACTCTTTCCTTTAAGTGGACTCCAGGAAGTCATTTTGCTCACAGATGTGGCATTGGCAGGTTAGAAGTACACTTCACTGATAAGTCCAGAGAGTTACCCGCCAATGTGTCCCCATAGTCCCAGCCCCGGTTCTTCTGCCCTCCTCATTCTTCATTATTTACAACTGACATCTCTTTATAAAAACTAGGGCCTACTCCAACAAGTTTGAGAAGAAAGAGAATGACTCCTTCCATATCCCAAATCTTGGCTCATTTGAGAGTGGAGAACCATACTTCCCTTGGCTGTGGAGTATCCAGGAGATGAAACAGGAAAAAGCACTGAGAGGCAGAAGCTGCCTGTCTCAGCCTCTTGGACTGTTCTTCTCCCGAACCTCTTGTACTCCTGCCTATAGCTTCAGCCCCACCCTACTCCTTAAGACCAACCTAATCTTGGACATGATGGGCTTTACACAATTTCTGGGACATCACTCCCAGGCTGGAGATGTCGTGACCTGACTCTAACAACTAGGTTTCAGCATTTCTCTACATGTCAGAGTCTTTATCTCAGCAACCTGCCTGATACCTCAGTTCTCCCAGATCACACTTCTCAGTATGGTATGGGACATCCTTCACTAGAATCTTCCAAGAAGCCTGTCAAAAATGCCAGTAATGAGTCTGCACCCAGACCTATTGAATCAGGATCCTTGGGGCTGCAGTCCAAGAAGGATATTTAAAAATAAGTCAACAGGCAAGTTGTTTTAGAGAGTCCTCAGCTTCTGTAATCTGGAAATTCTGGAATCCCTTAATCTCTTTGTATCCGATATTTCTGATTATTTTCATTTTTATTATTATTCTGACTTTTGGAGTAGTGTAATTTAGTACAATATTTGTATGTTTCTTTTTTAGCAAAGCCATTCATAAGATATCACCCCTGAATTTGGCTGGGGGTTGTACTGTGCACATGAAATTTTTGGCTGCAGAACATTCTAGCACTGCATTCAAAAATATGTTTTGTATTGCATACTGGAGAAATTTAATCATGTTACCAAACATACCCATTCAGAAGCATTACAAAATACAACTCATTCCAATTAATTTTTTATCATTATTATTGTAATTATTTTATTATTTGTTATCTCCATTAAGAGCAATTAATATGACATACTACTATCAATAATTTAAATGACTATAATAATAATAGCAACATCTGAAATTTTCAAGGCATCTTTTTTTTAAAGAGTCTAAATAGAATGACAAAAAAATGAGTTATGTTTTAAAAAATATTTCCCAAGTGTTTTTCTAGTAAGCCACCAACATTTACTTATTTATGAGAAACGTAATCACATACATGCTACTTGTGTGATGACAAAATTATTCTCTCAAAGCCAAACACCAATTAGAAAGTTAGGGCAAGGGCTTTATTTTATGTCAGATCCAATAATTGTGAAATACTTTGGCAAGCACTACTAAGAAAAAGTGAAATTGTGTTGTTGTAAAATAATCAGATCTGACTTCAGTAAACTCTACTTATAGGGATATTTAAGTTGGATGATGAAGCTAAAATTTCTGCAAACTATTATTTGTACCCAGACTGAAATGAATTAGAATTAGTAAATCACAATGGGCATTCAACTATAAGGCACAAACTAGAGGTGATTTATTTAGTGGTTTTAAATCTAGGAAGGAATTTTATACTTTGTATGTAAAGGCTGTTTCTGTTTTTAAAAATGCTAATTACAAAAAATTATAACATAACTCATCTGAATTGTCACTGAACTGCCTAGGGAAACTCACATAAATTTTCTTACCTAAATAGGTCTGCTAATACAGCATGCAACAATAACAAGGGTAAATACTTGTTTTCCAATATAAAGGGAGATGGTGGTATTCTTCTAAATCTATTTGATGAATTTGATAACATTTCAAATACATCACTAACTAATTTTTGTGGCTGGATTGCATTTTATATATATACATAACATTTTTTCTAGATATAATAGTGGGACTTGCAGATTTTTTTGAGGAAGTGGAAATGATTTTCCAGTGGAATTGGAAGAATAAGATTTAATTTTGTTATCATTTGTGTGTATCATTTTTCTATCCTTGAGATAATTTTTTTTAATACCTGGGATCTTTTGCAATAGAATTCTTTTCAGCCATGTAGGTCAGAGATCCCCACTTTCAGTGACCATATTACTCATAAATATCAATATTATGATAGTTAATTAAAGAGAGAGACTCTGAAAGGGAAGAGTTTCAGAAAACCTGATATATGTTCAAAGGCCTGCAGGTGCACTATGCAAATGTATCCAGGCTGTAAGAAGATGACCATTGCCCCTGCAGTGTCAAACCAGCATTCTCTGGTGATGACAGTGGTGGAGACGTCCCTAGTCATTCGTCTATTCATTCCTCAAGTATTAATTGACATTTACCATATGTAAGGTGCTGTGCTGGATGCAATGGTTACAAAGACAGGAAAGTAGTTTTGCCCCTAAGGAACACATACACTAGAGAAGGAAACATAAATTGATACAAAGCACCAAGTAGAACACACAATATAACATCATGATTGAGCACAGACTTCAGAGCCAGATGCTTATGTTTGAATTCCACTGTTGTTTACTATGTGACCTTAGGGAATTGCTTTATTTTTCTTTCCTCGGTTTTATCTTCTGCAAAATGGGGAAGCCTACCCTATAGGTTTATTACAAAAATTAAGTAAATGTATGTATTAGGTTGAATCATACAAAATTGCTGATTTTGTGGTTATAAAACCGTTTTAATAAACAACATACAAAAAGTGCTAACCGTGAAAAATTAATAAATTGGAGTTAATTGAATCTAAACACTTTTACTCATCAATAGATGCTTTAAAAGTATGAGAGGCAAGCCACAGACTTAAGTGGTGAAGTATCACTGACAGTCTTGAAGGAAGGTCAAAAGTCTCATGTAACAGAGCTACCGGACCAGGCAGGGACGATATCCCAGGCAATGTGACTTCCTTCACCCCAAGACAAATAGGTCAATTTTGGAAGGAGTCTCATCATACTTGCAACAGCAGCCCCTGCATCAGAAACATCAAGTCCCTTACTTTGTGGTAATTTATCATGATGGATATATTTCCATGCCCATTATGATGACGGTCAGGTAGCAG
The DNA here is from genome assembly GCF_000951045.1 of Mandrillus leucophaeus. Taxonomy (NCBI): domain Eukaryota; kingdom Metazoa; phylum Chordata; class Mammalia; order Primates; family Cercopithecidae; genus Mandrillus; species Mandrillus leucophaeus. The sequence continues at coordinate 2,410,453 of NW_012102155.1, forward strand.
CTGTAGCAGTGAAAGTGGTACTGGCTTATTTGGCAGCTTGATTCCAGTCAGTTTCATCAGAGAACAGATGTTTACTGTGGTCATCTACATGAGTGACCTACACAGTTGCTTAGCAGCTGTGATTTACTTCCACACTTTTCAGTCTCAAAGAGGGGTGTCTTTAACCTGCCAGTCTTAGCTTCCTAAGTGGCAATTTAAAGAGCTAGGCTATTGACAACATGACAAGAGTTACTAAAAATAAAACAAAGCTCATCAAGGGGAATATTGCCTAGAGTTCAAAGAGCGACTCTGAATTCCACTTACTGAGTAGAGGGACCACTTCCATTTTCTATTCTTCATAGCTGGTGCTGAGGTTAAACAGCCACAGTCAGCCAGTGCATACCATCAAGTTTTAACTGAGCTAAACTGTCAGTGAACTATGCCCAAGTTTGTAGAAAAACTTCTTCCTTCGAAAAGATAGCTGCCACATTTTCATGTAAAGCCAATTTATAACACTGGTACCATTTCCACTTGACCAAGAAGTTTTACTGTGCTCTTCCTATGTCATTATTGAGTTTGAGTTCAGCCACCCAAAATAAGAATGTCAAGCTGGAGTAACAAGGCCTCCGTTTTTTAGATGTCCAGATGTCAGATGTCCAGAAAACCCCAGAAAAAAACTAGTTACAAAACCTATTAGGACTATCTAGTAGCCCTGTCAGGGAAGCAGCCCCAAGGGGAACCTCCAGATGGAGGGTACCTCCTTTTGCCTGAGGCCCGAGTTGGTGAAATCATCAGTTACAAAGACGTTCAGCACAATAGGGTCATTAGGGCCTTGGGTCTCAAGAGTGGAACGCATACCATAGCTCGCACAGCATCCCACATGGCTTCTTGCACTGGAGCTATTCTCAAAAGATGTTGATATGCAGGTTAGCTGATTTAAAAGACCAGATAGAAGGCCCAGATGAGGCCTATGCTATCTCTCTCTTCAATACCTGACAAGTATAATAAGGTACTCAACTTCGTTTTGGATGGTGGAGGTTTAAAGGCAGAGCAGTTTTTCTTGACTCCCGGAGGGATTCAGCATTGTAAATCCACCCACGTGGTCTCAAGAAGCTTTATTTTGTAAGCGTGTCCCTGAGGACTGTTTGTTTATATCAGGAAGCAGGCCACCACCCCTCAGGTCCCCCCGCTATTGGTGGAGGTTTGGTAACACCACAGTCTAGGCTGTGGTGACCAAGACTTCTGATTTACCAATCAACGGGGCACTATTGAAATGAAAACTTTGGGTAGGGCTACTCGTACTAAATCCAGACTGACTCCCTGGTAGAAAAAGACAGTGAGTGACTTACTGGTAGCATAAAACAGTGCATCTTGGGGAACACCTTGTCATAAATGGGGAGCAATGTATATGTCACACTGCTACTTCTCTACCTGTGGGTCTTCCTGAATTAAAGAGTCCCCTCTGGGATATATGGAGCAGCGAAACATGTAACACATTGATTCCTGCGCATTCAGATGTAGAAGCAAAAGCAATAGTGTATTAAAGTTTTAAAAGGTCATACCCACAAGGCCAGCTTAGCTTCCCTTCCCCACTGTAAAGCCACCCCACACTCCATTAGCAGAATCCAGGTGGATTTTATTTCCAAGCGTCTGGTAGGACAATAACTTGCTTGCCTGTCTCAAATTGAGTTAATGCAGTTTGAGCCCCTTGCTTCCCCAATCTTTGGGTCAGTTTCTTATTATCTAGTAGGTTATCTTCATCCACTCTGTTAACCCAATCTAGAACACTAAGTGCCTAAATAATTGTTAATGCCTAATCTGTGGTTTCCAATGTGTTATGATTTGAATTCCAAATTCATATGCTGAAGCCCTAACCTCCAGGACCTCTGAATGTGGTGTTATTTGAAGGCAGGGTATTTATGGAGATAATCAAGTTAAAATCAGCTTATCAGGGGAGGATCTAATTTAATGGGACTGGTGTTCTTATAAAAGGGGAAATGTAGACACAGAGGCAAACACACATACAGGGACAATGATATAAAGAGACAGGGAGAAGGCAGTCGACTCTAAACCAAAGAGAGAGGCATGGAATGAATCCTTCTCTCACAGAACTTAGAAGGAACAACCCTGCCAAAACGTTGATTCTTGGACTTCTTCTAGTCCCCACAACCATGAAATAATACATTGTTGTTGTTGAAGCCACACAGTTTGTGGTACCTTATTACAGCAGTCTTTGCAAAATAATACACTATGGGAGCTTGACTTTCTCCAAGAAAATCTCCCCCAAAGGCCAAAGCTCCCTAGATCCACTGCAAAACAAACAAACAAACAAACAAACAAAAAAACCTGAGACATTTTGCTATTATCCCTAAATAAATCCAAGATTGAAATAATAGACTGCAGGTGGGAAATAAGCATTAAGAAATATTTTTCTTTAACAACCTTTTCACACCTCAGCCCTCTCATAGCCCAAGGGAACGAGCCAAACATCTAACAATCAATGAAAAGTCCCTCCTCCCAAGGAAGATGCAGCCACAGCCAGAGCAGCCATTGCTGAACCTATTTTTCAGGATTCGAGTACCTGTCCTGCACCCACCTTCCCGTTTCTGATTAATGGTCAGTGAGGTCACTTATTGCCTAGTTAGCACTACATTATTTTGTTCCATGTTTTCTATTGTTTCCATGGACTTCCCTCAAATCCCATTAATTGATTCCCAAGGCCTTCATCTTTCCCATTCCAGAAAGCCATGTCTGTAAGGATCCCATCCTCGCCCTTTACAGACTTCAGACTCCTACTTGTCTCTGATTGTTTGGTAGACTTATCATCACTTTCTGAACAGATCTCTTTTTCCTCTTCAGTTTTTTAAGCATCTAGCATCCACTTGGATTTGCTTTGACTGGTACTTACAAGCGTGCGTTTTGTTTTGGTCGTGACTTTGATGAACTGTTTGATGTGTAAGTACAGTCTTCCTGTACATAATTGTGCCCTCGACTATGGTTTGTAACTCCTTACTGCATCATAGCCTTACTTGGTCTCTTGATTATACAGTTATGGCAATTATATCCTTTTGTAATTAAAATCTTTGGTTGACTATACTAGTCTCATTTTAATGATTCTTTCTAAAACAAAGGGATAATAAATAATCACTCTAATACTAATACTGTTAATCACTTCTATATATTATTCTTAAGTTTTCTTCAAGATCAGATACTATGACATGGGTTATAGATAATTTCCATCATCTTTCTTCTCCTTGCCCCATGAAGATCTATGATAAGCAGTATTTTATAATGTGTGTGTGTATTTGTGTGTATATTTATATGCATATGTTTTAATTGCATAGCTATTTTTGGTCTAACATGTTGTAGCCAGTAGCAGATTTTATCTGTCAGGGGGATGATGTTGGATAGATGATTATGTTTATTAAAAGATACTAATAGTCACAGTCATGAGCTATTTCTTAAAGAGTTTCATGCTTTATATTAATTACAATTTTTATTTTGAAATAATTGCAGATTCACATACAATTGTGTACCCTTTGCTCGATTTGACCCAATGGTAACATTTCTCTAAGATATAATACAATATTATACCTAGGATCTTGGTGTTGATACAGTCAAGATACAGAACAGTTTTATCACCACAAAAATCCCTCAAGCTGCTCTTTATGTTTACATCCATCTCTTTTCTGCCATGCTCATGCCCTGGCAACCACTAATCTCTTCTTTTCTACACTTTTGTCCCTTTAAGAATGTTATGTAAAAGGAATCATACAGTATGTAGCCTTTTAGATTTGGCTTTTTTTTTTTTTTTAAACTCAGAGTAATTCTGGAAATTCACCCAAATTGTTACATGTATCAATAGTTTGTTCCTTTTTATTGCTGAGTAATAATCTATGGTTGGATATGGTGGTTTGCTTAATCATTCAGTCTTTGAAGGATATCTGAGTTATTTCCAGTTTTATGGCTACTGTGAATAAAGTTACTGTGAAGATTCATGTACAGATTTATATTAAAATACACCTGGGGCTTTGTCTTTATTCAGGTATGGTAAGCCCAACACATCAGGAGACATTGACATTAGAAAGTTTATTATTCGAAGCTTCCAAGAGGAGGGGAGAGTGTCATTCTTTGCAGGACCGTAGTATATAACAACAAGGTCAGCTGCAGGCAGAGAGAGAGCAAGGGAAACTTCAGGAAAGCTTTCACTATAGTTTTCTTGGAAGAAATGGGCCATTTGCTCTAAAGCAAATGGGCTAAGCAAGTTTAGAGTTGGCCAATCTGAATAATTTCAGTATGCTTCAGGGTGGTGAAGCTGGCTGATGCTTGGCCTTGGGGTGATTAGGGCAGGGGAATAGTGTCTTACAAGAGTAAGAACCTTTGAAAGAACAGGCAGGTCAGGGGTGTGAATTTTGGATTGGTTTGTTTACATATTGACATGGTTTGGCTCTGTGTTCCCACCCCAATCTCATCTCAAATCGTAATGCCCACAAGTTGAGGGTGGGTCTGGGTGGGAGGTGATTGGATCATGGGGGCGATTTCTTCCATGCTATTCTTGTGATAGTGAGTGAATTCTCACGAGATCTGATGGTTTTAAAGTGTGGTACTTGCGTTGTTCACTCTCCTTCTCCTTCCACTGTGTAAGAAGCGCCTTGCTTCCTTTTCACCTTCCACCACGATGGTAAATTTCCTGAGGCCTCCCCAGCCATGCAGAACTGTGAGTCAAACCTCTTTCTTTTGTAAATTACCCAGTCTCAGGTATTCTTTATAGCAGCGTGAAAATGGGCAGATACAGACAATAACAGTGTGAAAATGGACTAACACACATATGAAAGGCTCACTCTAATGAGAGTCAAAAATCCCTCTGCTAACTCTAGGAAATCCAACTGCTAAACGTGTGGGAGGGGCAGTCTCTCCCTATCAACAAGGCCTTAGATGTCAAAACATCAGATACAGAAACATGAAAACATGGATAATACAAGTATTTTGTGTGAACTTAAGTTTTCATTTCTCTGGGATAAATGCCCAGGAGTGCAATTTCTGGATCATATGGTAATTGCATGTTTAGTTTTATAGGAAAATGCCAAACAATTTCCCAGAGTGGTTGAACAATTTTCCATTACCACCAGGAATATCTAGGTGATTCCTTTCTCTAATCCTATAGATTTATAAAGCTTATGGGAGGGAATAAAGGCGTCATTTGGATTATTAACACTTCTGGCATTTAGGTAAACCATGACAATGATTTTTTATTTCGTGAGTAAAATCTGTAGTACACTGACCTGGGAACTGTGAAAGATCCAAAGGTGAACAGGTAGATAATTTTGCTCAAGGAGCCTTCAGTCCCTCGGTGGAAGCAGGCCTGTAAATGTTGAACAAAAAAGAATAAAAATGGGTGGTACGTGTACATTCAACCAATCTGCAGTGTAGGCACAGTGGAAATGCTAAGTATTTGAAATAATGGATATGTTAATTAGCTTGATTCAATCATGCTACATTGTATACATATATCACAGTATCACTTTTTACCTCATAAGTAGATACAATTATAATTTATTAAACTCAATACAATTTAAAAAATAAGTAATGTTTAAGAATTCTGAGGGTGTGGCTGGCAAGGCCTGATGTAGGTAGTAATCTCTGAGCAGTCTGTGAAGAATGAATATAATTTAAAAAGTAAAGAAAAAAAGTGCAAAAGGCATTTAACATTCAAAATATTTTGTGTGCTGGGGGCACCAGGGGTATTCTGATGGGATTAGAACCCTAGCAGAGTGGGGAGATGGATGGAGCAATGAAAGTGAGAAACAGAATTGAAGAAAGATCATGAGGAACCTGGAATGACCTCTGAAGAAACTAGGCTTGGTTTGGTAGCGGATGTGAAGTCACTGAATTTGGAGAAGATGAATACCAATTGGCCTGCATTTTAAGATATTGACAAAGTTCACTGAAAACAGTCAAGATCAAAAGTGAAGAGTATTGAGGGGAAGCTATTGTCATAGTTTAGGTGAAAGATGCTGAGACATTGAGCTCATTGCAGAGCCTTTAAAATGTCATTGTGCTGTTTTCTTTAATTAAGTCGACTACAAAAAAAGAATGTTCCTTGCAAGCACATCAGAAAACAATGTAAAAAATAAACAGAAATCACCCTTGATCATCTTTCTCAGAAATAACCACAGCAAACATTTTGAAATATTTTAATAAAAATGTTTGTAGTCTTTTTAGCTACATTGCCATGTGTGCATGTATGTATAATTTTAAGCATATATCAGTGATAGCATATATAATGTTTATGTCATATTTATAACATTTTTCATCAACAGTGTATTATAACAT
>NW_012102155.1:2417516-2418511 GCF_000951045.1 Mandrillus leucophaeus
TGGGGTCATTTAAATTTTTCAAACCTGTTTTTTTTCCTTTGCTATTATGAACACCTCAGTGAACATCTTTGAAAATGTTTCCTCATCCACATCTTGAATCACCCACATCTCGAGGCAATAGAATTGTAGACACATAATTATGGCTTTAAAAATGGCTCTTAATGTATGTTATCAAATTGTTTTCCAAGAATTTGGTGCTATAAATACTTCTACCAGCAATGTTTAAGAATGACTGACTTATACATTTTTATTTTAAAAAGTTGACAAGTGCGAAAACTGTTACATAATAGTTTAACATTTTATTTTTTCAATTACTGAGACTGAGCATAGCCCACATGTTTATTAGCAATGAATGATGCTTTTTTAGTAAATTATCTGTTCATGTCTGGAGGCAGTTTTTTGATAGATTTTCTTCCCATTGACACCTTGTATGTCAATGTTTTTCCAATTTGTAATTTATCTTTTAATTATATTTAATAAAATTTTCAGGTATTTTAAAGAGCTAGATTTACAATAAATGTAACCGAGAAAACTACAAGAATTTTGACTTGCTATTGGATGGTGGAGAATTTTCTAAGCACAAAATAATAAAATAAATAATGAAGAGAAATATTAAATTGAACTGCAACCAAATGTAAACCATTTGGTTTTCAAAACAATATCAAAATATAGTATATGATAAGCAACAATTATAGAACTGAACATAAAGTAAAATTACCATTTTTGAAAAACAAACATCTAATATCAATTTAAAAAAAATTAGTTATACGAGTTTATATTCCCACTTCCCAGGAAACAATTGTAATGGTGAGTTAATTGCATTTTCAAGAGAGTTCATAGCAGCATAATTTGCAGTAGTTAAAAACTAGCAAAAAAAAACTGTTTAAATATCCACCCAACAAGAGAATGGATTAATTGTTCATTTTCATACCTGGGATGCTTTAGAGAAGTGAAAATAAATGAGTTAGAGCATCACACACCATCAGGTATGAATT
>NW_012102155.1:2423517-2424764 GCF_000951045.1 Mandrillus leucophaeus
AGACAAAAGGAGGAAAATATGGACATTGGGGTGTACATGACTATCACGTTTCTGAGCCCATATTTTATGCAGGTGGTTGGATACTGTGATTATATGAAAGACAAATGGAAGCATCCCAGAGTAGGGACAGAAGGACACAGAAGTGAGGCTTATGTTGTTGAGGACAAATTTTGTTCACTGGGTTCTTTTCCTTGAGGTGGCCTCTCAAATGCTACCCAAAGGACATTGACCTGGGATGACATGAGGAAATCTGCGGAAGTATGGCTTTAGGCCATTAACACAGGCTGAGCCATCACTGCACAGTGGATGGAGCCCCTAGGTGGGTTCCCTCCTCACATGGCTGGCTCTTTCTGTCATGACTGCCAGCTCAAAGTAGACATGGATCCTCCTCGCTTGTGCCTCTTGTCCATGTCCCCTGTGAGGACTAAGATATTCTGCAGATACTTCTGTAATCGATCTTGCTGCATTGCAGTCCTGTGCTGCCCTGACCTCCAGCTCTGTCTTCCTACTTGGATCTCTGTAAGTGTAACCTAGGTCTCCTCCCTGTTTCTGGTTTCACTTGCTTGAAACACATCCCCTTCTTGGTGGACCAGAATCAGCTCCAATATTTCTTTAATTCCACCACAGTGACTGAGGTATCCTCCTGTCTACAAAGAGGATAACAGAGTTTGCAGCTCCAGCCACACAGTTCTCTATAAACCTCAAGAAATTGCTTGGCACAGGTTAATTTTCCCCATCTCTAGAGAAAAATACTACCATGTTACCAACACTTACTGATACACTGAAAGCATCAGATTAAAATAAAATGGTTAGTTGCACTTTAAAGAATGGAAAGGGATCTGTAGCATCAATATTCATCTTGCAAAATCTGTGTGTCAATAATATGGCATAAAAAACAAAGTTTTTGCAAAAAAGGATATTGTTACAAGAGAGGATCAGTATGCCCTGCCTGGGAAATCAACACTGTGACTTCTCATCATTTATAATGTATTAGCTAAAAGGTCTAAACCATCTCAATCAGGAGACATGTTTCGAATTTTTTACATGAAGATCTGAAATGATGTAATGATAGCAACATTCATTACCTATCATGTGTGAATATTATGCTTAAATCACTCTCATTCGATTCCATGACATCCCTGGAAGGGAACTTGTATCATTCCTTGTTTTACAGATGAAGTATCTCAGACAGAAACTCTACTCAAAATCAACACTAATTAGAAGGTATTTCTGCAGGGCCTATAGGT
>NW_012102155.1:2429844-2435750 GCF_000951045.1 Mandrillus leucophaeus
AAACAAATACTTACTGCATCATTAAGGAAATTAAGGTCATCCTTTCTCAGTACCTCAAGATCTTTGCTTCGGCAATTATTCCCTCTCTCCTACAGCATCAATTTCTTCCTCACTATTGGGTTACTCCCTTTGCTGTATGCACATGCATGTCTAATATCAGCCATCCTAAAAGAAACAATAAAACAAAGAAATAAAACTCAGTCTCTCAACAGTATGTCTTCCACGTACCATCTACCAACTTATCTTTTTCTCTGCTTTTAAAGCTATACTCCTGGAAACAATTGTCTACACCTCTTCTTTCTTATTGGTTATGTTTATGTCCTTCAGCTCACTTTACTGAGGCTTGCATCTCCAGTATTGCTACAAAACAGTTTTCTTTTAGATCAGCAACCATGACCTCTGTCCTACCAGACCCTACAGTCAATTACTGGACTTCATCATGTTTTACCTCTTAGCAGCATTTAACACAGTTGGTCACATCCTTTCTGCTTTTCCTAGCTCATTGTCATTCCTTATGTTGAATTTCTTCTTTTCCTGACCTCAAAATATTGGCTTAAGGCCATAGCTTGGCCCTTGGCCCTGTTCTTTAACTATCTTCTTTCCTCAGATGAGCTCATTCTGTTCCATGCCTTTAAATGTCATCTACAAGCTATTGGCTACTAATTGTTTTTCTTCAAATCTAGTGTCTTTCCTGAACTTGGACATAAATATCCAACTATATACCCATATAAACTAGTAATTGATTTCAACGCCAAACTAATTCCTACCTTTTACTCAGTTACTTAGGACAAATAACAATGACATCTAGTTTGTCAGCAATTCCTTTTAGGATGACCTTCAAATTATAGAATGAATGGATCACTTCCACTGTATCCACTGCTACTATCTTAATGTAAGACATGCTTGAGCTAATGCAACAGCCTCCTACCTGTTCTTTCTGCATCCACTCTTCATCCCCCTACAGCTTTCCCAGAGCAGCGTGATCCTCTCAAAGTACAAATCAGATTATATGTCTTTCCTGTTAAAAATTCTCCACTAGTGTCTCATGGCTGAGTTCCTCACCATGGCCTAGGAGGTATACAAGAGGTGGCCATTTTCCAGATTTCTTACCACTCTCATCATGGTTTTGGGACTTTACACCCACTATTCTTCCACCCTGTGGAAATGCCTGGCCTCTTCAGTCTCAGTGTCTGGGCACCAGCTCTTCTCTTTGCCGCGAATGCAGAACTGACCCCTTCCTGTGAGTAATTCAGGTTCTCAGCTCAAATGTCACCTTCTCTACAGAGAGCCTTCCCTCATCATTCAGCTCATAAAGTGTTGTCCAAGCACACTCAACCTCTAGCACATTCACCCATTTTCTATTGCTACTAAAATATCAATCACCATATAAAGTTGTTTGTGTGTAACTGTAGTCTCTCTCTCCCTAGCCTCATTAGAATAGCAGCTCCAAAAAAGTAGGGGGTTTGTCTTCATTACAGCTGAATGCTTAATATTTAGAGCAGTGTCTAACAATCAGCTGGGTCATGATAAATGTTTGAAATGAATAAATAAATAATAACTCAACCCAAACTTTCTACTCCTTAATGTACTCTTTGGGTGTCTGTGTTTTATGCTTACGTTGGCTGTGTTTTTTATTTTTTTCAACTTTCTTTGCAAACCTTGATTATTACATAAAATGAGAAAGTCACAATTCATTTCCTGAATATTAAACATTTTATTGCTTCAATATTATTCTTTCATAGAAAAAGCATAACCGAGAAAACATTCATGAAACAGCTTCTCCCATCTATGAAACCACACCTCTCAACTCGAAGTACACCTGCTTCTAGATTTCCCTTCTTTTGGTTTTTACCACAATCCCTCATCTGGGTATTTCTTGGCCTGCTGTGATTCCCAAATGTTTACCATTCACTTGTCACCTTTACCATCCTCACATTTTCTTACTTTTGCAGGACTTCTTTTTCCCTTCAGCAACCTCTGTGACTTTTTTATGCTTTGTATAAATATGTATTATTTTAGCCTCTTTACAATCTGATAACAGGGCACATCATCAGAATTTTTCTTTCTCTCTTATCTGACTTTCTAGCCTTTCACAGGATGGACTCATCTTTTGAAAGAAAGCTTAGGTGGTTAACACTGAAAATTTGAACCAGATATCTTGGAGACATAAGATATTTCAATAGATGTAATTCTGGGCTTAGTCAAGATATTAACTAACAGGACTGTTCCTATTTATTATCTTACGTATTATATAATCATCACCATGTAACATTACACTGGTTACGCATTATACATGTGCAGCACTTTGGGTGAACATTTCACTTGGCTATGACTTGAGGAAAACACAGTGTTATTTTAAAGTATAAATGTTCCTAACTTAAATGTTCCTGAAGTGAATTAAATGGCAATTTTGTGCTATTCTTAAGAGAAAGGATTTACACCTACATTGTAAATTATAAAGCAAGCTGCAGTGTTCTTAGCACCCACTTCATGCTGTTTCTGTTAAGAATTCCCAGAAGGGCTGCTTAGAATATACTAGCGATTAAGTGAGTTACAGTACATTCTAAAAGATTTTATAATACCACGGAGAAATAAAAATAAATGCAAAAATATATTTAAATTGTAAAAAATGCTTTTGGGAAAATTAAAGTTATGATTTATTTGATAGTTCTTTTCTCATATTAACATAGGATTTCTGCCCTCACTCCCTATTAAGAATGTTTCAAGAGGCAACATTTAATGGTGCAAACTCTCTTTTTCTGGGCAACCAAATATAAAATATCAAAAGACAGAATGTCACCCTTGACTCAAGTATTTGTGATGTTTACAAAATAATTAGACTGCCATTAAGCTGAAATGTTGTTGAATTACCATGAAAATAAAAATATTACTGCAACAAAGTACAAAATAAGAAATATATCATCCTTAATTCTTTTGTTTTTCAAATAGACATGAGAAAGAGTAAAGTTTCTTCTTTATTATAGAAGCACAGAAAAAAGTCGTTTCTTTGAAATCATCCTCCATCTCTCCCAGACTGCAGACTTTTGTCCAAATGTTGAAGTCCAGCTCAGCTTTTAAGGCTATGAGTGATGACATTTAAGACATGTTGCCTACTGCAATTGATGCTTTCCTACATTTATCCTTTGGAAACTCTTTCCCTGTCCCTCTATCTCTTCCCCACTTGCACCTGGTTTTAAACAGCGTTTTTATTTCCCTGTTTTTGGTATTCATTACAATGTGTCTTTATTCTCTGTTATTTAATAGAATTCAAGGCAGGGATCTTATTTTATTTATCTTGGTGTTACATGCGCCACCAAAGTATTTTCTTGTAACAGGTGCTTTGTGAAAGTTTGAATTGAATTGCATTGATTTGACCAACATTAACTATCAATGAAATATTTCACAGCACTCAAAGTAGTTCTATAGCTCATGACTATAGAGTTTTAGCAACAAATCAAGCATTAACAATTACATAATTTTTTTTATGCTGAAGTTACTAACACCTGTGGAAAAGCAAAGACATTTAATAAATTATGAAATCTGTAGTTATCATGGGGAACAGTTGAAGGTATATTCGACTTTATACAAAACAATAAATAGCAGAACACACTTTTTAAAATCAAAACCACTAGGATTTGCCTTATGGTGGTATGTGCCTATAGTCCCAGCTACTTGAGATGTTGAAGTGGGAGAATTGTTTGAGCCCAGAAGCTTAAGACCAGTCTAAGAAAGATAGTAACAATCCTTCTCAAACAAACAACCAAACAACAAACCACCACAAAGCAAAATCAGTAGGATTTAAGAGGAGGTTATGGGCACTCTCCAGCATTCTATCTAGATAGGATTATTATCCACTATTGAAATTTTAAGTAAAAATCCATTTTAAAAATCATACAACTATAATACATGTCTAGAAAATATAAATAATTCAGAATACAGTAATTTCTCACTTAACATAGTTGATAGGTTCTTGGTAACTGCAACTTTAAGTAAACCTACACATAATGAAACCAATTTTAGCATAGGCTAATTGATATAAATAAGAGTTTAGTTTCTATGGCATATTTCTGGTCACAAAAACATTACCAATCTTCTAAAGAATGACCAAAATACTTTAAGTATTAAACATTGAAATAAATGTCTACTCTACGTACATTTAAGGCAGGTTAAAACAAAAACAAGCAAGATCATTATTTACTCAATTATTCCAGTTCAAGGTCACAGGTGGCTGGAGCTTATCCCTACAGCTCGGCACAAGGTGGAGCCAACCTTGGTTAGGATACCATTACAGAGTGCACTCACACCTGCACCCACACTCACTCAGATTGGGGCAATTTAGGCACGCCAATTCACCTAACATACCTTTGAGATATGGGAGGAAATGAGTTCTTGGAGAAAACCCATACAAATGTGGGGAGAACGTGCAAATGCCACACAGATAGCAGGCCCTGTGGAAATAATTTTTTAAACATTTTTTCTATCAACGTTATAAAGAAAAAACATTATTTGAGATCCTGCTGTATATTTTACATAAAGATAATGATGTTTTAACATTTTACTACAGATAATTTAAAACACTCAAGTAGAGTGAATATGTATCTGTCATCCAGCTTAAACAATTACCAGTCATGGCCAATATTGTTCCATTTGTGTGATTATTGACTTCACCCCTTCTCATACTTTGAATTATTTTGAGATAAATTGCAGATATCATATCATTTTAACCATACATATTTGAGTGGGTTCTTTAAAACGTCTAAAAAATTTAAAATAATGGATTACAAAGTCCAAATTCTCAAAGTGATGCATAATTCGTTTTTTAATGTTTATTTGATTGAATCAAGATTCCCTTGAGGTTTTGGCATTAGGTATCTCTTTTATTCTTTCTCTCTCTATTTTTAACATTACATGTATGCAAAAGACAGCAAGAAGGACCACAGAATGTTTTGGGTTTCCAGTACCAGAGGAAGAGGTCATAGCAAGAGAAAAGGAAAGAAAGCAGGAAATGGGCAGAGATTCAGAAACTATGCATACTGACCCATTCTCTGGAGACTTCTCAGTTCCTGGGGCTGTCTTTGGGAGTCTAACTGTCCTCTTTCTAGGTTTCTTCAGGGCCTGTTCCACTAGCTCCCTGGGCCCAGGAACCTGGACTGGATTAGATTATCTCTGGGCAGTTTTTCCGTTTTCTCCAGCCATTTCTAAGGAAATACCACAGCACCTTTTCTTCCCCTCCTCTGAGCTAGTTCTCGGTGCTGTTTCTTGACACCTCCTGTGTTCTTTGGCTTAAACTGCTTAGTGCGAGTAGATGTATGAAAGCAGCACTGGTGTTTCCAGGTGGAGTAGGTTGGGAATTTGCATCTTCTGAAACCTCCCATCTCCTCATGTCGCCCAGGCTGGAGTGCAGTGGCTGGATCTCAGCTCACTGCAAGCTCCACTTCCCGGGTTCTCGCCATTCTCCTGCCTCAGCCTCCCCAGTAGCTGGGACTACAGGTGCCTGCCACCACGCCCGGCTAATTTTTTGTATTTTTTAGTAGAGACGTGATTTCACCATGTTAGCCAGGATGGTCTCGATCTCCCAACCTGGTGATCCGCCCACCTCAGCCTCCCAAAGTGCTGGGGATATACATGCGTGAGCCACCATGCCCGACTCTCCTCATATATCTTTTAAGTGTGTAGGTTCATCTTGTTTTTCCTTCATGCTGTTCATTTCTTTAATCAACCAGGATGTTTGCTTTGTAGTTTCCCTCAATCAAGTGATTTTTTCACTATGTTTCCATGGTATTGTTTAATATGTTCTTGTATTCTCTATCCTATGAATTGGGTAGTAGCTGTAGAATCTTCACCAGGTTCAGATTTGAGATTTTGGTAAGAATACTTCTTAGGGGATATTGTGTACTGCCAGCAGG
>NW_012102155.1:2437145-2450779 GCF_000951045.1 Mandrillus leucophaeus
TATTTACTCAATTATTCCAGTTCAAGGTCACAGGTGGCTGGAGCTTATCCCTACAGCTCGGCACAAGGTGGAGCCAACCTTGGTTAGGATACCATTACAGAGTGCACTCACACCTGCACCCACACTCACTCAGATTGGGGCAATTTAGGCACGCCAATTCACCTAACATACCTTTGAGATATGGGAGGAAATGAGTTCTTGGAGAAAACCCATACAAATGTGGGGAGAACGTGCAAATGCCACACAGATAGCAGGCCCTGTGGAAATAATTTTTTAAACATTTTTTCTATCAACGTTATAAAGAAAAAACATTATTTGAGATCCTGCTGTATATTTTACATAAAGATAATGATGTTTTAACATTTTACTACAGATAATTTAAAACACTCAAGTAGAGTGAATATGTATCTGTCATCCAGCTTAAACAATTACCAGTCATGGCCAATATTGTTCCATTTGTGTGATTATTGACTTCACCCCTTCTCATACTTTGAATTATTTTGAGATAAATTGCAGATATCATATCATTTTAACCATACATATTTGAGTGGGTTCTTTAAAACGTCTAAAAAATTTAAAATAATGGATTACAAAGTCCAAATTCTCAAAGTGATGCATAATTCGTTTTTTAATGTTTATTTGATTGAATCAAGATTCCCTTGAGGTTTTGGCATTAGGTATCTCTTTTATTCTTTCTCTCTCTATTTTTAACATTACATGTATGCAAAAGACAGCAAGAAGGACCACAGAATGTTTTGGGTTTCCAGTACCAGAGGAAGAGGTCATAGCAAGAGAAAAGGAAAGAAAGCAGGAAATGGGCAGAGATTCAGAAACTATGCATACTGACCCATTCTCTGGAGACTTCTCAGTTCCTGGGGCTGTCTTTGGGAGTCTAACTGTCCTCTTTCTAGGTTTCTTCAGGGCCTGTTCCACTAGCTCCCTGGGCCCAGGAACCTGGACTGGATTAGATTATCTCTGGGCAGTTTTTCCGTTTTCTCCAGCCATTTCTAAGGAAATACCACAGCACCTTTTCTTCCCCTCCTCTGAGCTAGTTCTCGGTGCTGTTTCTTGACACCTCCTGTGTTCTTTGGCTTAAACTGCTTAGTGCGAGTAGATGTATGAAAGCAGCACTGGTGTTTCCAGGTGGAGTAGGTTGGGAATTTGCATCTTCTGAAACCTCCCATCTCCTCATGTCGCCCAGGCTGGAGTGCAGTGGCTGGATCTCAGCTCACTGCAAACCACTTCCCGGGTTCTCGCCATTCTCCTGCCTCAGCCTCCCCAGTAGCTGGGACTACAGGTGCCTGCCACCACGCCCGGCTAATTTTTTGTATTTTTTAGTAGAGACGTGATTTCACCATGTTAGCCAGGATGGTCTCGATCTCCCAACCTCGTGATCCGCCCGCCTCAGCCTCCCAAAGTGCTGGGGATATACATGCGTGAGCCACCATGCCCGACTCTCCTCATATATCTTTTAAGTGTGTAGGTTCATCTTGTTTTTCCTTCATGCTGTTCATTTCTTGAATCAACCAGGATGTTTGCTTTGTAGTTTCCCTCAATCAAGTGATTTTTTCACTATGTTTCCATGGTATTGTTTAATATGTTCTTGTATTCTCTATCCTATGAATTGGGTAGTAGCTGTAGAATCTTCACCAGGTTCAGATTTGAGATTTTGGTAAGAATACTTCTTAGGGGATATTGTGTACTGCCAGCAGGGGACACATCACATGTGGTTCTCATTTATTTGTTGTGTGATCTTAGTTGCCGTTAGTATTCATAGACTACAGTCAGTATTTCATTAGGCTCCTACTTGTAATCCCAGCACTTTGAGAGGCTGACGTGGGTGGATCACCTGAGGTCAGGAGTTCAAGACCAGCCTGACCAACATGGCGAAATCCCATCTTTACTAAAAATACAAAAGTTATCTGGGTGTGGTGGTGGGCACCTGTAATCCCAGCTACTAGGGAGCCTGAGGCAGGAAAATAGCTAGAACCCAGGAGGTGGAGGTTGGAATGAGCCAAGAGCATGCCAGTGCACTCCAGCCTGAGTGAAAGAGGGAGATTTCATCTTAAAAAAAAAAAAAGAAAAGAAAAGAAAAAAGAAAAAAATTAATATTCTAATTCTATTAGTCTATCTTTGCTTATCAGTTGAAATAATTTTCTAAAGAAAAACTTCCCTTATCTACTATTTGGTTACAAGAAAGGCAGAAAGTCTATTTAAAATTTTCCATATATTTCCTGGTTATGAAAATGATAATGTAGTCCCACAGTATCTGCCAAAGATGACTGATGAATTATTTTCTTTGTCTCATTCATGAACTCATAGATTTAGGTATAGCTGATGTTCATCAATGCATCACATAATTATTATTCTACTAATACTCCAATGTCCCATCTTTGGCAAGTAGAAAATTCTTCAGTTGGTTGATGAATATTTTTGAAATGATCGTGGTAGACTTTTTCCTTTCTCCTATAACAAGATGTTTCAGGAACTAGCCATTTCTTCAAAAGAAGTAGCCATTTCTTAAAAAAAATAAAATAAAATAAAAAGTCAAAGTATTTGGCTGCTGTATTTACCATTGTATCCCCAGTAGCCAGTTCCTGTAAAGTAGTTGGTATCAATATAAATTACTTGAATAATGTATATTTAAAAGGTAAAATTAATGTGAAAAACAAAAAAAATTAAAAATTAATTCAGAGTTTTGCTTTCTTCCAAGGTTTGATAACAAGGAGATTTACCCTTTTACTTGAAATGCCTAAAGCAAAAGCAAAAACAACAAAAAAATGATAATATATGTAAAACAATGATTCATAAGACATTGGACAATAGGTAATGAAGCTCATTGATCCCTGAGAGATGGGAAACAAACTAGGCAAGCCCTATGACTGCCCAGCTTATTGGGCACCGTACAGGGTGGGGAACCCAGGATGAATGTGACAATCTATCTTTGTTTAGAACTTGAGTAACAGTGGTTAAACTTCGCAGAGAAGAATATCAGAGAGGAGGCAACTTCAAAGAGGAAGAAGTCTGAGATCTGTAGATGGGTCCTTTTGAATATTGAGAACTGATGAACACAGTCATGGAGAAGAAATGACCCAATACTGGGGATAGGACCTCTGCAAAGATCAAAGGGGAGAATCTCATAAACCTGCCCAGTGCTGGCATCAGTGCCATTCTGAGTGGAAATCTTCTTTATTCACGCAGAGGTGGTTTGAGTGCTGAAAAAGGTTTTGCTACAGTAATGGGAAAAAATTAATTCTAAAATAAATGTTGGTCGGCTTCAACCTAATAAACTTAAGTGCAAGATCTGAAATGATCAAATTGCTGTCCCAAAACAAAGCTGAAAAAAGTTTTCATGAAAGCAAAGATTTTGAACATATAGCAAAGTAAAATTCACAATGCATGGAATCCAATAAAAAAATTCACTAAGCATGCAAAAATCATAAAAAACATGACCAATGATGAAAATAAAAATTAACACATATTGACACAGTTGAAGCAATTTGTAGACAAAGACATTAAAAGAATATCATCATTGAATTCTAGATGTTCAAGAAGCAAGAGAAAAGACTAAATATGCTAAGGAGAAAAATTAAAGATAAAAATATAGATTTAAACTAAATTTCTGGAGATGAAAATAATAATATCTGAGATGAAGACCACACTAATGGAATTAGTCGCAATTTATACATTGGGAACATAAATGCATGACGATAGGAACCACTAAAAATAAAACACATTAAAAGAGAAACAAACAGTAAGCAGAACATCCTGCAAATCAGTGAGGGATAGGAAAATTTAAACAGCCTAATATATATGTAATTGGATCTCTGAAAGGGGGAATGCAGCAAAACATATTTGAAAAAATAATGGCTAAGATATTTTTAAAGTTGATAAAACTATTAACTTGCAGATCCATTAAGAAACCAATTCTATGAATACAAAACCTGGAGAAAATTACACCAAGAGCTATCATAATCAAATTGATTAAAAATAGTGATAAAAAAATTGAAAGCAACCAGAGAAAATATGTTACATTTTGAAGAACCAAAGATAATGGAGACAAATTTCTTGTCAAAAATGGTGCAACCTAAAAGACTGTCAAGCAACATCTTTGAAATACAGAAAGAAAAGAACTGAGAACCTAGAACTATTTACCAAGCAAAAAATTTTTTCCCAAAAGGAAGGCCCTGTACATTTTTAGACATACAAAAGCTGAAAGAATTTATTATAGCACATTTGCACTATAAGAAATGTTAAAGGAAGTTCATGAAGTAAAAGAAAAAAAGTCATAGCAGATGGAAATCTGGATGTACAAAGAATGAATAGCATAAAAATAGTAAAAGATGATTAACATTTAAGCACAAAATAGTGATGTACTGTGGGTTTTATAACACTTGTGTAAGTAATATGTAGATAGCAATAATACAAAGGCTGGGAGGAGAGAAATCAAAGTATACTACTTAAGGCTCTTATCCTATGTGTGAAGCAGTAAAATATCACTTAAGGGTAGATTGTTATGTTAAGCATGTATTCCATAAACTCTAAGGCAATGAGTCAAATATCAATAGTTACGGTAATAAATAAATGAAGGAATAAAATGGAATTATAAAAATCCTAAAGAAGGTAGTAAAAGAGGGAAAATAAACCAATAACAGAATGGACAAATAGAAAACAAATAGAGGGATAGTAAACTTAAGCCTACCTTATCACAAATCTTATGAAATATAAATGGTCTCAATATCCAATTACTAGATTATCATATTGGATTAAGAAAAGCATAACTCAACCAAATGCTACACAAACTCCCACTTTAGATATAAAGAACCAAATCAGCTGAAAGTAAAAGGATGAAAAATGATATATCATGGTAAGACTAATGAAAAGAAGGCTGGAGTGGCTATAAGGTAGATTTCAAAAGAATTTTCAAAGTCAAAGAGAGTAATTTCAAAATAATAAAGAAGTCAACGGTCAAGAGTGCATAGCAATTTTAAATATTCATGCACTTAATAAAAATGCATCACAATACATGAAGCAAACACACAAAAAAACCCTAAACAACAAAAACAACTGTAAGAAAAGGATACAAATCCACAATTATAGCCAGAGATTTCAATAACCTTTTCTTAATAATTAATAGAACTCATAGAAAAAAATTAATAGAACTCATAGAATTATCAATCAATTCAAATGAAAACTTGCAAAACATTATCAACAAATTTGACTTAACTCATATTATAGAACATTCTACTTGACAACAGCAGTAAACACATTTTTTATTTTATTTATTTATTTTACTTATTTTTTAAATTTTACTTTAAGTTCCAGGATACATGTACAGAACGTGCAGGTTTGTTACATAGGTATCCATGTGCCATGGTGGTTTGCTGCACCTATTGACTCATCCTGTAAGTTCCCTCCCCTCACTCCCCACCTCCCAACAGGCTCTGGTGTGTGTTGTCCCCCTCCCTATATCCACGAAACACATTTTTTTCCAAGTGTATATGAATATTTGCCAAGGTAGGTCATATTCTGAGTCATTAAAAAAAGTTTCAATAAGTTAAAAAGTAGCAAGTCATACAAAGTGTATTTTATGACCACACTTAAATAAAACAAAGATATCTGAAAAACTCATAAATATTGGAAACTAAATAATTTACTTTTACATGACCCTTGAGTATAAAAGAAATGAAACAGCACATTAGAAAATATTTGGGCCTAAATAAAAAGAGAAAAACAATATATCAACATTTGTGGAATATGGCTAAAATAGTATTTAGAGATAATTTTTTTAGCATTAGACACCCATATTACACAAGAAAAAAATTTCTCAGTTTCTATCTTAAGAATCCAGAGAAAATGTAACAGATAACACTTAAAGTAAGCAAAAGAAATAAACATAAAAATCAGGAGGTGGAAATGAATAAAACAGAAAATAAGCACAATAAAGAAAAATAATTAAACACAAAATCTGCCTTTTGAGGAAGTAAATAAAATTGATAAACCACTAGCCAGACTGATCAGGAGCAAAAAAAATAGAAAACATAAATAAAAGAAGGGACTAATATCAGAAATGAGAGTGGTGTTGTCACTCTTGACTATATAGATATCAAAAGAAAAATAAAAGGATAGTATGAAAAACTTCATGGCAATAAATTTGACTGCCTAGTTGAAATGAATAAATTCCTTGAGAGTTACAAATTACCAAACCTCTCTGATATAAATAATTTGAATAGATGTGTCCATTAAATAATTATATTTCTGGTTAAAAATTATCCCATGTTTAGGTTGCTCCATTGAGGATGTCTACCAAATATTTTAGGAAGAGCCAATATCAATTTATATGACTTTTTCCATGAATTGAAAAAGATAGAATGTTTCCCAACTCATTTTATAAGGCTAGCATTACTCTTATTCAAGACAAAGGACATCAGAACATTAAAGTATAGACCAATATCCCTCATGAAATTTGACAAAAAAATTCTTAACAAATTTTTAGTAATTCAGATCCATCTGTATGTAAAAAGGGTAATACATCATGATCAGATGAACCCCATCTCAGGAAAACTAAATTGGTTTAATATTTGAAACTTAATTAATGTAATTAACTATATTAATGGACTACCAAAGAGGGGACACTCAAACAATTACCTTAATAGACACAGAAATTGTTTTTGAAAGAATCCAACATGCATTCCTCATGCAAATTCTTAGCAGACTTGAAATAGAAAGGAACCTCTTCAATCTGATAAAGTGAAAAACTAAATACTTTTGCCAAGGATCTGAAACAAGTCAAGGGTATCTATTCACTCTCAACAGTTCCATTCAACATTTTCTTAGCCCATGGAATAGGGAATATACAATTTAGATTGGAAAGGAAGAAGTAAACCTGTATTCAGTTGCAGATCACATAATGGCCTATGCAGTAAACCTCTCTAAAACTAATGAATGAGTTTAGCAACTTCGCAAGATACCATATCAACATGCAGATCAATATTTCTATAAATTAGTAATGAATAATCAGAAATTCTAATTTTATATTCTATAAATTAGTAAAGAATAATCAGAAATTCTAATTTTAAAATCTTTTTAACAGTATCAGAACTATGAAATGGTTAGTGATAAATCCGGCAGTTACGCAAGACCTCCACAGAACATTTCTGAGTTACCATTTGGTACACATTCCCACCAGCAGTTTGTCGGTTTCTTAATCAGTTAAAAGTATACCTTCCATGGGAGCTACCATTTCACATTCATTTTTTTGTAGAAAAATGTAGGCATATGTCCATACAGACTTCAATATTAATGTTCAAGCAACTTTATTTGTAATAGACAAAAACTGGAAACAGCCTGGAGTTCAACAGGCAAAGGAATAAACACACTGGTGTGTTCATAAAATGGACACAAATCAACAGACTATTGATATATGCTGTAGCATCGATAAAGTGCAACATAATTATTCCAAGTAAAAGAAGCCAGGCCAAAAAAGAGTATATCCTATATGATTTCATTTATGTACAATGATGGAAAAAAACCGAACTAATTTAAAGTGAAAGACACATATCAAGGTTTCCTGGTGAGTGGTAAGAGGGATAGGAGGATAAGATTACAAAGGAGCAGGGGAAACTTTTGAGGCTGATGAAGATGTTAATTTTTTTCTTTTTTCTTTTTTTTTCTTTTTTGAGACGGAATCTCGCTCTGTCATCCAGTCTGGAGTTCGGTGGCGCGATCTGGGTTCACTGCAAGCTCCGCCTCCAGGGTTCACGCCATTCTCCTGCCTCAGCCTCCCGAGTAGCTGGGACTACAGGCGCCCGCCACTACGCCCGGCTAATTTTTTGTATTTTTAGCAGAGACGGGGTTTCACCTTTTAGCCAGGATGGTCTCGATTTCCAGACCTTGTGATCCACCCACCTCGGCCTCCCAAAGTGCTGGGATTACAGGCGTGAGCCACCGCGCCTGGCCAATTTTTGTCATTATTATGAGATGATTTCATGAGTAATATGTATGTCACAATTTATCAATTATATATTTTTAATATGTGCAGTTTATTGTATAATATCAGTTATACCTCAGTAAAACTGTTAAAATTATCCATAATCTCACCAGTAAGAGATAATTACCACTAACCTAGTAGTACATTCCTCAGTGTGTACAGGAACCATACAAAGATGTTTGATAAACTACTTTTATCTCTTAACAATGCATCATAAATACCTTTGTAAGTAAAACATGTTCGAGATAATTTTGTCAGTAATTATACAGGGGCTTACAGCATTGCTCCTTCTTATCACTTACGAATCCACAACTGAAAAGAGCTCTACACAAATTGTTTATACTATTTTATGTTTTTATTTATTTTCAGTAACAAAGACCAAGAAAGCAATCAAATTATCAATAAGAAAAAAGGAATATGGTTTAGTAAATTATGGTGCATTGACACAATGGAATATTATTAAGCCATTTAAACAATTAAGACATTTATAACAATATGGGAAAATGTTTCTTTTATAACACTTAATGTAAAATTTAGGTTAAAATCTACCATTGATGGTTGGAAGTACAAGAGATAACATTTAAAACAGTCACAAAATGTAAATTAGTATGACACTTGGATACTCTGATACAAATATAGCATATAAGAACAACAATAAAATATTGTCTCTTCATTTCCATACTTTGCTGTGTAGGTTCTTACCAAAAATTGTATCTAGCTCTGAACTTCATAATTTTTTAAAAAGCTGGAATATTTGTATTCAGCAACAAAAATAATTCAAAATATAAACATTCAAAATGATCAGAAAATGTTAAAGGTATTAGAATAGTTTAGCCTGTAGAAGCCAGAATATATATATTATGTGTACATAAAGCAATGTCTTTGGGTACATATTATCTATATTTTATTATTACATATACTTAAATATAAATACATACTACTTAAATATACATATTTTAATTAAAGATAATTATAAATATACTTAATTATAAATATACTTAAGTATAATTATTAAAATACTCATTGAATATGTATAGAACCATCATCAAGCTTTTCATATGACAAAATTTTCATTTAACATCATTAGACATCTTGTTGCCAGTTTGTCCTAGTTGCTGCTGGAGATCTTGATTTGAGATCTGCTGTAGCTCTCTTTTTGTTTTCCTTAAATAAGAATATGTTGGTCCTGGAAAGGACATCAGAGATTATCTATTTCAATACCTGAATTTAATGGTGAGTAAACTGTGGTGAAAATACATTAGAGCTCACGGGGCTAATTATTGGGAAGAATTCAACCCAGATTTACTTACTTCTAATGTAGAGTCACCCTCGTTTAAAAAGCAAATTATTACATTCTGTTTTATAGTGAACTGTTCACTTTAAGAAGCTACTCTTTTGGTAAGACAATTCTTCTGAAGATAGAAATTTAATTGTTCCAATAAAATGGGGTTGCTGGAGGTCTTGCCCAAATTATTCTTTTGGCAATCTTAATAATTAGCACAACCTTGGTTCTGAAATCCAGAGTCCTGAACTCAGAAGTCCATTGGTTTTCCCTTATCAGTTCTCAGGGCTAATAACTTAACTAAAAAAATTACCGTGTTTTCACTGCATTTACCACTACGCTGAGCACTGGCAGTATTACAGGTGAATAGGATAGAGGTGAATCAGACAAACTCACTCTGGCCTAAAAGTGCACACGGCTGAAATGCACACCAGAGTGAGGACTTAGTGATTAATCAACATAGGGACAATGAGCACATTTTCTCACCTTACTAATCTGCAAGGGAAGCTAAGGATAACCTGGCAATGCCAGTTTGCCCTAGGGACCCCCAGGCTCTGCCTTTTTCTGTGCTTCTGTAACTGATCAACCTCCTTGTTAGTAAAATATTCTATCTTTAGAAATGTTCATACATTTAATCCAGCCTTAGTCAAACCCTGCAGGCCTAGGAGTCATTCTGTTCCTATGAGGTAACTTTGCATACTTCTGTTCTGCTGTACTTTGATCTCTCAGCTTAACCCTCAGAGCCAGTCTTCGTCTCTCATTTTCGAGTTCTTGGGGGGCATCATTTTGTAGCCTCCTGAATTCACAACCTTCAGAAAGAGTTTTAACTCTTTTTCTATGTCTGTTTAAGATAGGAATTCTGAAATACACATTTTAACACATTCCTTTTAACATTACTCAGTGTACTCAGCTATATAACAGTGATGGTGTTTCAATTGTCTCAAATCTGTCAAGAGCTATTAGTGATGATTAGTACAGTAGATACTGCTCCTGTAGTAGCTTTTTTTAGCCTGTAAAAATAGGTAGAATTTAGGCAGTAAATTTACAGTAATGAAATGAGAAATGAATACTCTTGAATCTTTTATGATTACCATTGTAGCTTTTTGGAGACTCAGGATTTACATATGCTTTGGGCAAAAGAGCCAATTAAGTATTAGAAAAAGAAAATGAAATTAATTCATTCTGGATAACTGAATAGATGCTTTTTAATTTTATTTTTAAAGGAATTTCTTTTAATGCAAACTTTAAGATCTACACATTTTTTTCCAGAAGAGTCTTGAGTCATCTGGTTTAGCCTCCTGTCTCTAAATATGTCTATGCCTACAAAACTATTTTTGAAGATTTAGAGATGAAGAACTCAGAATGTCCTTTGTATATTGTTTTTAGGTTCAATTTCCTATATGGTCCTTAGGTCTAATTAAACTCTCTCTTGCTTTGATTATATTCTGTTCTGTTTTCAGTTTTCTTTGGAGAACAGTCAATCTTCAATTCTTGTAATAGTGCTGATTGCACTGAGAAAAATTTGAGAGTTGTTTTCTAGCCCTCTCTTTTTGTTAGTAAATAATCCTAGTTTCCTTTTCTTTCCAGATATATTACACTTTTCTATCCCCATAATCATTTTCATTGCTCTGGGCCACCTTAGATTACAGAGATCAATGATGGGGACAATTCACCTGAGAAGAGGTGACTGCTCTAGGGTACCGTAGAAGGCTGTCTTCCTGAGCACTGAACACCTAGTTCCCGTGAACAGATCACAGTACCACTAGACTTTTAGAACAACACCATTAGAAGTCTGGGATGATTTCTGTTTCAGCCTTTTCCTGTTGCATTTGGCCACCTCTAGCCTGCTTCTATCTTGTTTGGAAGACAAAGAACAAAATCCATAAAATTGGAAAAGCCAATTTTATGTAAGCCAGTTTTTTTTTTGTCAGTATATCAATAAAAGCCAAAAGAAGAAACTTGATAGCTCATCTAATCTCTGGAAACTGAGGCCTGGAGAAAATAAATTTCCCCTATTCGCGGTGCTACTGTGGTGGTGATGTGGATACATGAACTCATCTCTTCAGACTGGCAAGCCAGTATTTGTTTTTCATCATCATGCAATGTATTTCATAGTTTATTTTTGTTGTCGTTGTTGTTCCAAACTGAGTTGTTCTATTTTTATGAATGCCTTTCTGAAGCAAAAGATTGAATTCAAAGTGCTCTATAGAGACAAAAAATAGTCTCAAGCCTGCATTATTTATTTCAGCTGAAAGCCCAATTAGCAGCCCCTTACTTATGTTATTTGCCTTAGGAATTATAATATTTTTTGATATCAGTTCCAATCTCAACCCTCTTGGATAATTACTCAATATCCAATATCTTAGAAGGTGGACCAGATTTAGGCAATTTGGGGGTATTCTTAGTGTTCACTTACGTAGTGAACAATCCTTAAGCCTTAGTACAATTTGGTTTTGGGTGTGGCAGGCGAGGGTAGAAAAAATAAATCAAGGCTTACTGAAAGATGTACTCTCATGGGAATGGAAGTATTAGGTAATCCTGCGAACATTGAAGTTTCAAATGAAGACCCTGTCATCTCTTCACTATCCACTTCCAGAAATCATCACAAAACCCTTGCAACTGAAAGGTATCTCATAGCAATGTTGGGTATATGAACTGAGAATCGCTGTGCATGGGAGGACACTGCATCACGACTGCATGTGGGAGCTATAGAAATCATTCCACTCAAACTACACCTCAGACCAATTAAACCAGAATCTCTAGGGGTGGGTTCAGCCATCAGTATTTTAGAAAGCTTCCATGCACTGAAAGGTGAGAACTGCTCACTGTCATCAAGTGCCAAGTACTTTTGGCAGTTTTAATACCTCCTTTATAGTTTATCTTTCCCCCATTTTTGACTTAGGTGACACTATCCTCATTGATTACAAAAAGGTAACTTTTTTTCAGAACCATAATTTATGATAATTTAAATCATAATGTAAATGTATTATATATATTATTGTCTTTCACTAATTCATTTAACATTAACTTATTGTGCCTACATTGAGCCAGAACATGTTTTCATTGCCAAGCATTGTACTGGTAAATAAAGCTTGCAGAAAGTGCTCGAAACGAAGTAATAGAGGAATATTAGGGATGATGGGAATGGTTGAAAAATACTTCTACAGGGAATGCTTCTTTGAGAAAGTCACAGTTAAAAACAGATTAGGAGGAAGAGAAGAGAACATTATTGAGTTAATTTAGCAGTTCCAGAGAGGCCACTATATGCCAGAAAATGCAGCTGTAAAGATATACAAGATGTGGCTCTGTCTTCTAGAAACTCACAGCTTGGTAGAGAAGCTAAATAAATAGACTAATGATTAAATACAACAAGACAAATGTTAATACAGGAATGTACTAATTGCCATGAGGGCACAGGGTCAGACAAAGCTTCAGAAGGTAATCTTGGAAAAACTTAGAGAGCTTCATGAATTTGCACAGGCTCTATACACAGGGCTGTGCAAATCTCCAATTTTAACACATGTGTTATAACGCCTGCTCTTTCTGTGTTGTTAAGTTTGATCCTGGGATGGAAAGGGATTGTAATTTCTTCTCATTAACTTCTCTTAATAACATTCCATATGCATATAGATATACGTTTCCCTATGTCTGTAACAGGTAAACAATAATTATAATGAATCTCTAAGTCTATACTTGAGAGGGGGAAAAACGACTTATTTTTATGAACAGGAAAAGTCCAACATGTTTCAAATCAATGGCTCAGGAGTTTATGTTTGTCAGTGTAACCATGTCCAGTTTAGCAAGAGTTTATATGAACTCAGTCATCTGAAAGTTTTATTTTTTCCAAAGTCCAGCGTTGCAAATATTTGATCACCAAAGCACTGTGACAATTACTTCTGTCTAAAAATATCTAAGGTCTACAGCCCTGATGTTTCTGCTTTATTGATGGCTTAGATATGGATAGAGCAATAGATTACTTATAAAATCACCCAGAAGGCCAGTATGACTTCAATTGCATCTTTATGCTGTTTGGGTATCCTAAGTGTGTCTTTCCTCACAGTAAATGAGATAGCCTAGACACTAGTAGGATACTACTCTTTGGTGTTCAAGTAATTAGACCAATAGGGAGGTTAACAGAAAATATATTTAAGTTGTTGAGCAAATGACTCCCTTATGATCCTTTTAATCTAGTTGTCCAATGTATTTTCTATGAGAAATAATGAATCATCTCTTTCTAGGCTTCATAAATTCCTCTTCATTTTTAACTGAGCTCTAGCTCTCACTTTCCCGTCTCTGTTTTTGTGCTGGATACTGCTGTCTGCTAATTCTATTGCTCCGTTTTAACAGAATGTCAGTTTTTTT
>NW_012102155.1:2450829-2457956 GCF_000951045.1 Mandrillus leucophaeus
AACATTGAAGTTTCAAATGAAGACCCTGTCATCTCTTCACTATCCACTTCCAGAAATCATCACAAAACCCTTGCAACTGAAAGGTATCTCATAGCAATGTTGGGTATATGAACTGAGAATCGCTGTGCATGGGAGGACACTGCATCACGACTGCATGTGGGAGCTATGGAAATCATTCCACTCAAACTACACCTCAGACCAATTAAACCAGAATCTCTAGGGGTGGGTTCAGCCATCAGTATTTTAGAAAGCTTCCATGCACTGAAAGGTGAGAACTGCTCACTGTCATCAAGTGCCAAGTACTTTTGGCAGTTTTAATACCTCCTTTATAGTTTATCTTTCCCCCATTTTTGACTTAGGTGACACTATCCTCATTGATTACAAAAAGGTAACTTTTTTTCAGAACCATAATTTATGATAATTTAAATCATAATGTAAATGTATTATATATATTATTGTCTTTCACTAATTCATTTAACATTAACTTATTGTGCCTACATTGAGCCAGAACATGTTTTCATTGCCAAGCATTGTACTGGTAAATAAAGCTTGCAGAAAGTGCTCGAAACGAAGTAATAGAGGAATATTAGGGATGATGGGAATGGTTGAAAAATACTTCTACAGGGAATGCTTCTTTGAGAAAGTCACAGTTAAAAACAGATTAGGAGGAAGAGAAGAGAACATTATTGAGTTAATTTAGCAGTTCCAGAGAGGCCACTATATGCCAGAAAATGCAGCTGTAAAGATATACAAGATGTGGCTCTGTCTTCTAGAAACTCACAGCTTGGTAGAGAAGCTAAATAAATAGACTAATGATTAAATACAACAAGACAAATGTTAATACAGGAATGTACTAATTGCCATGAGGGCACAGGGTCAGACAAAGCTTCAGAAGGTAATCTTGGAAAAACTTAGAGAGCTTCATGAATTTGCACAGGCTCTATACACAGGGCTGTGCAAATCTCCAATTTTAACACATGTGTTATAACGCCTGCTCTTTCTGTGTTGTTAAGTTTGATCCTGGGATGGAAAGGGATTGTAATTTCTTCTCATTAACTTCTCTTAATAACATTCCATATGCATATAGATATACGTTTCCCTATGTCTGTAACAGGTAAACAATAATTATAATGAATCTCTAAGTCTATACTTGAGAGGGGGAAAAACGACTTATTTTTATGAACAGGAAAAGTCCAACATGTTTCAAATCAATGGCTCAGGAGTTTATGTTTGTCAGTGTAACCATGTCCAGTTTAGCAAGAGTTTATATGAACTCAGTCATCTGAAAGTTTTATTTTTTCCAAAGTCCAGCGTTGCAAATATTTGATCACCAAAGCACTGTGACAATTACTTCTGTCTAAAAATATCTAAGGTCTACAGCCCTGATGTTTCTGCTTTATTGATGGCTTAGATATGGATAGAGCAATAGATTACTTATAAAATCACCCAGAAGGCCAGTATGACTTCAATTGCATCTTTATGCTGTTTGGGTATCCTAAGTGTGTCTTTCCTCACAGTAAATGAGATAGCCTAGACACTAGTAGGATACTACTCTTTGGTGTTCAAGTAATTAGACCAATAGGGAGGTTAACAGAAAATATATTTAAGTTGTTGAGCAAATGACTCCCTTATGATCCTTTTAATCTAGTTGTCCAATGTATTTTCTATGAGAAATAATGAATCATCTCTTTCTAGGCTTCATAAATTCCTCTTCATTTTTAACTGAGCTCTAGCTCTCACTTTCCCGTCTCTGTTTTTGTGCTGGATACTGCTGTCTGCTAATTCTATTGCTCCGTTTTAACAGAATGTCAGTTTTTTTGTCTGTGGTTTCAATGTATGCAGCTAAAATCCACACCAATTTCCCAGGTTCCCTTATAATAAAGGATGCTCATATGACACTGTCCTGGTAAGGAAGTGGAACTCAGTAGGTGACACTGCTGAGACAGCTGTTATTTACTCAATAAAATACAGATTCACAAGTACATTCCCTTTGTCCTTCACCTTTCACCACTTCTTGCCTGGAGAAAAGGACTGATGACCAGTGAGGGGAGTCACATCTTAGAACCATGGGGGCTGAGGCCATATTCTAAAGAGAAAGAATTAGAGTGAGATTATGCTTCATTCTGTAATGACTTCCTTGATCCACCATATGAGTGCTGGACTGCTCAACTCTGGACTTCTTAGTCTATGTAAATAATAAGCCCCTAATGAGTTGAGTCATTGTGGATAAATTTTGTTACCACTAACTGAAGGCATTGATAACTAATAAACTAATTTTCATTTTGTCTGGGTCAACATTTCAATATTATGGAAAAAGAGATTTTGGAGTGAGACATACTTGAATTAAAATTCCAATTCTGCTTCTTATCAGCCATGTGATCTGAGGCAAGTCATTTTACTGATCTGAGTTAGTTTTCTTATATGTAAAACAGAAATAGTAATACCTTGTTTTTAAATTTATTACAATATTAAAAGGGACTGTATTTATCAAGGCATTTTAAAATGGTGTTATTCAATAAATGTCCTTTCTGGCAGCATGCACCAAAACATCATTATTATCATCATCCACAAACATTTGTTAATTCTGTACTACATAAAGCTCTCCACTTGAAACATACTCGGGTTTTAAGTTCCTAGATTTCTACCTCACTTCACAATATAAAGCACAGAAGCTAAACTACGAATAAATAAGCTCTTGTTTTCTCATAAACAAAAGTTGTAAAAAATAGAGATCTTAAACATTTGTTTTATTGAAGTAGAGCTGCTTGATTTATATTCTGTCCTTAATCTCTATTTCCCTGAAATTAACGTCAGAAAAATATTCATGGAGAAAGAAATGGATGAATATTGGCTACAACAAAACACAAAATAATAGATTCTTTAAATGAAATAAAATAATTTCTGTTAGACTAGAGTAAAATTCCCTTCACCTTAGGAGGCAGGAAGCCAGGAAGAGAGGTAGGGAATTTGGACTCCAGTATACTTGGGTTCTAAATTCAGTTTCATCACTTACCAGCTAGCTGTGTGACCTCAGCCGATTTCTAAGTTAGGAAGCTTCAGTTTCTATTCAATGGAGCTATAGTAAATATTTGAAAATATTAGACATATTAAGTATATAATATAATTTTTAGCACAAAACAGGTATTTAATTTAAAAAAAGCTATTATTGTTTTAAATAAATATAACAGAAGAACAGATATTTATGCTATTATGGCCGTGGACCATTCTGAAGCAACTGTGCTGCTGGCCATAAAATCTCATATTACAGTGGGTTATGGAGTCAGTAGCTTTTCCAGAGTCACTTTATTACATGTGCAAATTTGACAACCCAGAAAGCCCAAGCTTGTTCTTGAGGCCATAATAATAATCAGCTACTGGTAGATACTACTAAAACATCGGAAATTATTTTTAAATCCTTGACAATTGAAAAATAGTTCAACACATGGAAACTCCTTAAAATGGTCTTCCTCTATCACAGATTGACAAGAAATGAGAAAATGACCTTTAGTAATCTTGAAAATCATTTATTTTTAAATTCCTTAGGCAGACATTTCTTTTCTATTGAAGGAAGGAAGGAAGGGAGGGAGGGAGAGAGGGAGGGAAGGAGGGAGGGAGGGAGAGAGGGAAGAAATAGGCAAGCACTTATATTAGGATGATGATTGAGGGAAAATTGTCTACAGTGGAACTTCCCTAAACCATCACTCTGCCTGTTGGATAACTGAGAAGGTCCTGTCTGTACCGGGGATTCTGTACTGTACTGATGAGCACCCACCTTTGCTGGTTTCCTGAAGGCAATCCCTTGTCCATAGGTATAGGTGAAGGAAGCAAAAATAATATATACAGCTGAGTTTGTTCTATCCACTGCTACAAATGGCAAACAACCAAATGAAATGTTTTCTTCACAATTGTCATCAATCACTTATGAGCAAAGATTTTGGAGAATACCTCATAGAATCCAATCTGTTATTAATGCCAAATTATGACATCATGCCAACAAATGAAAAAATCATTAATGGATATGCTGACACATTGCTGTTATCCAAAATGTGTGTCTATGAAGAATGCTACTGAAAATCATCATTTCCTATGAGAAAACCATCTGTCAGTGTGATATGACAGAATGCAGTTTTACTAGGCATAGCACTTTTAATGATCTGACTAGAACTTTGAACAGTGTATTGCAGATAATACATGCAGAGTATTTGTTGATGAATCAGATTCTAAGATATTGTATAGCCCACAAACCCACATAAACCCTCTTACAAAAACGAAATGGGTGGGGATGGAATAATTTTCTTTTTGAGATTCAGTAAAAATGATGGGATTTGTATTCAATCATTATTTTTCTTCGAGGTCTTCACTCTCCTTAACTGCAATAGAAATTATAGTAATTCTATAGACTATTTTATTTTTGAAATGTTTACTTTTCTTACCACTTAGAGAAGTTTTTTTATTTCATTTTATTATTTGTTTATTTCTATTCAGATGGAGTCTCGCTCTGTCATGCAGGCTGGAGTGCAGTGGCATGATCTCTGACTCCGGGTTCAAGTGATTCTCCTGCCTCAGCCTCAGGAGTAGCTGAGATTACAGGTGCATGTCACCATGCCCAGCTAATTTTTGTATTTTAAGTAGTGATGGGGTTTCACCATGTTGGCCAGGCTGTTCTTGAACTCCTGACCTTAGGGGATCTGCCTGCGTTGACCTCCCAAAGTGCTAGGATTACAGGCGTGAGCCACCACACCCGGCCTCAAAAGTTAAATAACCTTTGATAAAATAGAGCATCCCTGACAACACCATACTTTTTATTTATTTATTTATTTATTTATTTAGAGACAGAGTCTTGTACTGTTGCCCAGGCTGGAGTGCAGTGGTGTGATCTTGGCTTACTGCAACCTCTGCCTCCTGGGTTCAAGTGATTCTCCTGCCTCAGTCTCCCAAGTAGCTGGGATTACAGGCACTGGCCACCATGCCCAGTGCAGCCTCATACTTTGTCTTTATACCTGCAATGGGAATGTGAACTGACCACAATTATAAAGAGAAGGAGAAGATAAACAACTTCATATAAGTGCTATTTGAACTAAGTCTTTACAATGAATTAGAATTTGCTAACCAGTGTATGTAGAAAAGAAAAATCCAGGCAAAAACAATGACATAGGCAGAGTCTCGGAACTGAGATCGAGAAGGGCATGTTCGGTAAATGGTGAGAAGTTTCTTGTACATGGACTATGGAGGATAGGCAGACAAGTGGAGAGACACAGACAAGTAGGGGTAGAAATATAGGCCTAGAAAGATAAATTGGAGACATATTATGTATCATAGTTAATCATAAGAGCAGGGGTGACAATTTGATTGAATGTATGTGGAAGAATTATTCACATATATATGAATAATCTACTGATTGGGAGTAATTAAGGTGGAAGGTAGAGCAGATGGGGACAAGCCCTATGTTTTTGGGAGATGGATTATGGGGACAGTTAGCCAAGAAAGGGAACACTGCAGTAGAAGCAAGAAGTAAAATTCATTTTGGATACATTGAATTGTAAATTTCTATGAGGCACCAGGGGCAGTTAACATTTGGATATCTTTTGTTTTTTAGGCTCACTATCTTTCTGGCTCATCGTACTCAGAATCAGGAAAATGTTGTTAGATTCATTTTCCAAGGTCTAAACGATGTCTGAAGCAAAGGGAAACTTGTCTGAAGTGAGGTGAACAAAAATGCTTGTAAACACTAGGATTGTGTACCTTTGGAATACATGAAGGACAAAAATCATTGAGAGTTTTAAGACTAATGACATAGAACATGAAAAGGAATATAGCTCTTGCTTCTCTCTGGCCCTGGGACTCATGCAAGAGATGACCAGGTAGGACCAGGCTGAGGGTTCCTCAGCCATGCGTTTTCTCACTGTCAGTCCTCCAGGTCCACTGGGGCATAGAGGTGTAAGTCAAAGATTGGCTTTAGAACCAACAAAGGAGCTTCTACAAGTTATGGCTGCCTGAGTCTGGACTTATTAAATGAGATACTTGGGTATCAGGATCAGGAGTATGCTTCCAAATCTCTATAGGTGACAGAAATGATAACATTTACAATAGCTAACATTTAGCGAACACTTCTGGCAGTCCCTTTCTAAGTGCTATGAATAGATTAACGCAGTTAATCCGCCTTACAACATTGGAACCATGATAGATTCGTTCTAAAGATTTACCCACCAGGGAGGTAGTTTGCTCTATCTCACTCATATCCACTTCTCTTTGCCATAGAAGGTAAGTGACCTTGTGAACATTGTTTGCACATTTTTCTCATATGCGAAGAATATGTAAGTGCTTAGTCATAACATAATTCTTGTGGAAAGTAACCACAGAGTGAGAATAATAACATACTGCAGATTTATAAGCGCTGCTGCCCTATTGTATTTTTCAACAAAAAACATTTGTTCAAATGCCTGCTGTGTATTGGACAGCATGCTAAGTGCTTAGGATAAAAAAGTAAAGTAATATGTGGTCTCCCTGACCTGGAGGAACTAATAGAAAAAAAAAAAAACACCAACCTTTCATTTCATTTGTCACCAACATTTACTCTGCTCTATAAATTTGTATCCCCAAAGGGTCTCATTTCTCTCATGTGACAATCCCATCAGGGAAGAGTTTAAGGTCTTTTAAGACCTAAATTAATTCCTTGATACAAAAGTTATCTTCCCATCACCCACATCATTGCAATTATGACTCCTTCCTGGCTCCTTCCCCCAATAACAAGCCCCAAGACATCTATAGAGAGGAATTAGAAATTATATCAAATATAATAGAACCAGATTGGGAAAGCTAGAACAAATAGAGTTCTAAAAGACAAATATTGATGCCAATCAAAGTCTTAATCAGGTCAAGTGACTAAATCAGTGAAAGTAACCAAGAAACAGAAGGATTATGTAAAGCAAAGTTGGAAATCAAAATCTAGTGAGGCACAGTGGACCAGACACCCAGATAAAGGAGAGAAGCCCCTTAATCACAGAATGGAACTTGAGGAGAAGGATTGGTGGGCAGGGGAAAATGAAAAGGTGTAGATGCTTTCTTTATGATGGTTTAATGCAAATAATATTTAGTTTTGATAACATATAGAAATTGGGGGAAAGAAT
>NW_012102155.1:2460556-2462334 GCF_000951045.1 Mandrillus leucophaeus
AGGGAACTTGCCCAAGGTCTCTAAATTGGAAAGTGGTGTTTATGTATACATCATACTTTCTATTCCCTTTGCAACATCATTATAGTTTTTCCTGCTCTTTTTAGTTTCAGGATTCATGTCCATTAATGGGTTGATTTTTTGAAGTCACACAGCTTCATTAGCAAGACAGCCTGGATAAGACTATAGTTAAATATGAAGTACAACTGCAGAAAACTGTGTCCTTCACAGCCCTCTCTGATTTGCTTCCACTCCACTTCAATCAGTTGTGGGAATATGGCTAGCTCCTCAGGGATAATGATGAATTACTAATGTAATTGTGTATTTCAAAGACCAGTAATAGTTCCAGTGCCAGGCAGATGATACAACTCTTACATATGATTGTTTTAATTTTGACTGATGTTTAATCCTATTTTTATAGTTTTCAGGAAATGTAGCTTTTTTTTTTTTTTCCAAGAAATTGTACTACTTAAGATCAACTGATGAAACCGTGGAAAATAGCTGCCATGAAAACAGTCATTCTATTAGGAAACGTAGAGCATAAATCTGAAATAAAGATCAAGTTCCTCTTTTCCTTATTAAATCATAATTTTGTGCATTGGTTGAATGCTTCCCTGAGTCATTGTGAAATTGAGCCACTTAATGACGTGGAAATATTTAGAATGTTCAAAAAGGAAACATATTACAAGGGGCATCAGCACCTAGAAAAATGTCTATCTTTCATTTCTACAATTACAATTTTCCCAATTACATTTTTTTTGGTAGAGATTTCTTATATATTTGAACCCATAACCAATATATTGATTAGAGGTCCATAGTGAATACCACAATACTTGGGTAAGATTCCTGCATTCTTACGCAAGTGTCATGGTATTCACTATGGACCTCTAATCAATATAATTTTATCAACAAACATAGCCTCTATTATGTGTAAAACAAGCGCTTGGTACAAGAAAAATAGAGACAACAGATCCTTAAGAATGGCAGAGGGCAAGTAGACCAAGAAATATAATTCAAAACAAATGAAGTAATGCTTATAAAATATGTCGAAAGAAAAATCTGTGAGGCTGCAAAGAAAGTAAGGTTAAGAAGCATAAGGATTTCCTGAAGGAGATGCTATTGAGTGGAATCTTGAATAGTGATCTGGACTTCAAGTGTATAATATCTGGCAAATATTAAGTCCCCAAGAAATACCGGCTATATGACTGAGGTTAAAAATCTAGTCGGGAATAAAAGAAAGGAGAAGGTTTCAGGGTTCAGGAAATGACAAATGGGGATAGTATTTCAGACTGAGACAGATCCTTCGCTGCTCACTCACTCCTTCTATTAAGAACTTACACCTGTAGTGAGACTGTCAAGAAAGCTTAATTGAAATACATGTTTTGATGGTCAGCTAGTGAAGAAACAATTGGCTGTTATTTGATACATTGAAGAAATGTGGTGTTCAGAAGGATTTGTAGACTTAATTTAGAAGATATGATTATTTTCTTTGTCTCAGGGGATGGTTTTACCATCCATTCAGCTGTGCAAGTGGGATTCCTAGAAATGGCCCCTGGCCCCTCTTTTCCAGGCTTCCATGAGCTCTGTTGATATTGTGTCCTAATGCTGCTAAACAATCCACTCTTTTGCATCTTTACCACCTCCAATGCAGTCTTTTCTCACTTTGACTTTTAAAAATTCCTTCTTCCACATCCACCCATGCTCTTTCAATTATGTTTTCCACATTGCAACCAGAGTGATATTTAAAAATAACCGATCTTTTTTTTTTTTTTTTTTTTTTT
>NW_012102155.1:2465210-2466938 GCF_000951045.1 Mandrillus leucophaeus
TGAGGTTCTGCTCTAGGTGTTGAGGATATAGCAGTTAATATAACAGACAAAAATGTCTGCTCTCAGAGTTCTACATTCTAGTGGGGTGAGACAGACAATAAACGTAATGAGTAATTTATAGCATGGTTTGAGGGGTGAATAAGTGAGATGGCAAAAAGTAGAGCAGGCTAGGAGTGTCTGGAGTGCTGGGGGCAAGGAGTGATTGTAATTACATAGAATAGTCACTGGAGAGGGTAAGAAAGCCAACCATTCTGATAACTGAAAAGAGCTTTCCCAATGGAAGCAATGGCTAATGCAAATGATGGAGGCAAGTATGGAAGATTAATAAGAGGATTGGCGTGGCTGGAGGAGAGAGAGGGAGGCAGTGGGTGGTGGCAGAGGAGACTAGATGAAGGAGGGAAGAGATGGAGGAGGAGAGAGGGCAGCTCACAGGGCTGTGTGTTTCCAAGGAATGTGGAATGAAATGAAGAGACACTGGGGAGTTTCAAGTATAAGAATAATGTGATCCAACTTCCCTTTTAACATGATGGCTGTAAAACTAGACCACGGGAGACAAAAGTGGCAGTAGGAGTGTCAGATGAGAGTTACTGAGGGTTTACTAAGCTCCTGATCCAATGCTGTAGATTGTGCATCAGATTCAATCATAAGACTCTGAAGAATGCAACTACATTTTACAGATGAGAAAACTGAGATCAGAGAAACAATAGTTCCAGATCCCACTGCTGATAAGGTCTGTTGAACTCTTAAAATCATACTCTTAGGTGTTTTCTGTAACAATATTTAGAAATCTATCAAATTAGTAAATATATAATCATAAATTATGACTAATGCTCTAAAGGAAAATGCAAAGTGTGTTATAAAAATGCATAAAAGAATTTATATGGAGAGGTTATGAGAGGAAAGTCTTTGCAACAGAAGTGACAATTAAGTTGAAACCCGATGAAGACAAAGTTATTCAAGAAAAGAAATAAGGAAAGATTATTTCAGGCAAATGCATTAAGGCAGCAAAGAGATTAAACTTCCCAGGAACTGAGGAAAGGCCAGTGACATGCAGAGGAGAGTGGTTAGGCATGCGGCAGGACCAGTAGGTAGATGCCAGGTCATGCAGGGTATGATTTGCCAGAGTTGGGATTTGAATTTTACTCTAAATGCAGAGAAGCTATGGGTGTGTTTTAAACAGTAAGTGGCATAATTTGATTTGAGTTTTTCAGGATTACTTTGGATTTGTTAGAAGAGGGGTTGTTTGCTTCCTTAAGATATTCCTTTTCCTAGGGCCATTTTTGGGGGGCTTGGCAGGTCCTAAAGTTAGGACAACAAAATTAAGAAAGAATTTTTATTTTGAAGAAGAACCAGAGATGTTTCTAGGAACAGTAAAAGAAAGTGCATCTTGACAGTAGGGAAAGTCTTCTAATTGATGTTCACCTGCCCTCCCCACTTCCAACCACCAGGCTTATTTTGATAGATGATAATAACCCATAGAACCAAATGAGTATCACCTCAAAGTAGGAAGTGAGGAGCAAACATGGAGAGTGGGGATTGGAAGGATTAAAGGGAAGAGCAGACATGCATACTAGGATAGTTTTGTAATGAATAGGAAAGACATGCTTCCAGAACAGTAGCCATGAAAAGCAGAGACAAAAGCACCCACACTTACTGAGGAGCCATGGAGGAGGATGAGTTGAAAGAGTAGAGGAGCCGTTCTCCTCTACTTCACTGTAGACCCTACAT
>NW_012102155.1:2469771-2473170 GCF_000951045.1 Mandrillus leucophaeus
TGTAAATTCTTAACTCGCAGGCCAAGAAACACAAATTTTGGCAGTATTCTGATTAAGCTGATTTGGTGATGGTTTTCCACAGTTAGCGTCACAAGAGATGGTTATTAAAATAATATTTGTTTTTCTTTAAAATTAGATATTTATTATTTTATTTTATTTTTTTGAGACAGAGTCTTGCTCTGTCACCCAGACTGGAGTGCAGTGGTGCGGTCTCTGCTTACTGCAACCTCCACCTCCTGGGTTCAAGCGATTCTCCTGCCTCAGCCTCCCGAGTAGCTGGGATTACAGGTGCCTACCAACACACCCGGTTAGTTTCTGTATTTTTAGTAGAGACAGGATTCACCAGGCTGGCCAGGCTGGTCTCCGACAGCTGACCTCAAGTGATCCGCCCACCTTGTCCTCCCAAAGTGCTGAGATGACAGGCCTGAGCCACTGCACCTGGCAGAGATATTTATACAATGTGAAAAACAATTCATATTTTGGTTAGCACATCCTTTCCTTTCTAGGAAAGTATATGTAAAACCCAATTATTATAAGAAATGTATTCACTGATCCTGGAATAAAAGCAAAGGGAGCAGTTGGATGGCCTTTATAATTAATGACATCAGGCTTATGAAATTGTGATCTAGCTCTCTTCACTTTAGGGATACAGCAACCAATGAACAGAACATCTCTTCCTGGATTGTTCTGACTCCGTCTTCGTCTTACTGATCGCACATGTTTTGCTGGACAATATGTAGGCCACTTGTTTGTATTCACATCTTCTTTCTTTTTTTTTCCCCTAAACCATTATTTAGATTCTACTTGCTATGGCTAGATTTAAATCCTAAGGAAACAACTTAATCATTTTGTAATAGACTTAGGCATTTCCCAAATTTCTCACAGTTCTACTGATTAGTTTCAGTTTGGCTTTGTTGTTGTTGTTATTTTGTTTGTTTTTTAATTGATTTTAACCAAGAGTTAGTTTCATCCTTTATGTTAAGGTTTTACTACTCTCACCTGAGCATTCTGGAGTCATTGACTGATGCCCACAATATGCCAAATGTTACCCTAATGCTCAAAAAACCTGACATTTTAAAAACATCTTCTCATTTCAATTTTGGGCTAATTTTTATGTAGAAAGCATTACTTAGGTGTTGGTGTCACTGTTGTTTTTAATTTTTACTAATTATGACAATCAAAGAAACCTTTCAAAATTCAATTTGGGGAGGTTTGTAGAATAACTGAGAAACACAAGAAACAATGTACTGACTTAGTGGCAGCATTTCAGATATACCTAAACTGGAGATTTACTTGCACAGAACCTCAGAGAAAAGCACGGATGCTACTTTCTTTAATTTATGGTCAGTCACAGAATTGAATTTTTTAAAAAATAAAATGAATGTTGCCTTGTTATGAATAAACCTTCACAAATTAACTTAAACCTTTTAATTTTCCTTGCCATTAGATAATAGGTAGAAATGTCATTTCATATTGTTAATGAGTATTCATTTATTTGAGAGGTGGCTTTAAAACTAGTGTTAGGTATAGTAAAATTTCCATCTATTTGGACTAAACAAGGAGAGGAAGCTAGTTTGAATTTAATAAGAGTCCGAAATAATTTTTATTATTTCCAAATGTAGTGGTGACTAAATCAGGCTAACTCCATGCCCTGTTAACGAGATATAGCAAAGGATTTGTAGTTAGCATATTGATTGCCTTAAAATGCCATTAATATCTAAACATGAGCTCAGAAGACGTGTTAAAATAGTTATAGAAACAAATAGAATTCCTACTATTGATTTTTCAGACCTATTTTTCAATATCACACAAATTATATTTTGTCAAAGAACCATTTCAAATTTTCATAAGTTTCAGATTTGTAAAGTATAATTAAAAGCTTTAAACTAATTTTGTAGGTGGAAAGTTTAAGTAGTTTTTTTTTTAAATAGTAGCTTCGTGTGTTTAATGATCTTTTGGATTTTTAATGCCGGCACATTCCTAATTACGATTACAATTATGGGCTCAGTTAAAGTTGAATGCATGATTATGTGGGAGTATTTCAGGTAATAAGTTGGATATTTTAACTCAGTAATTGCCAGTGATTAATTCTATTTTTTTTTCCTAGATTGTTTTTTGTTTGAATTTGAAAAGTTAGCTTATTATTTCCTTGAACTGTAATTGCCTCTAAATTATGCACAAGGTTTTAAGTTCTGAGTTAATTATATCCTAGTGCATTCTTTTAAATCAAACTTAGAACTTTCAAGGTGCACACATCGTAAGAATCCGTAAAGTCCTTTAACATGTGCCTGGATAAAGAACTGCCATGCAAGATTGATGACAGTAGGTTTTCTGAAGTTCTTTCAATACTGTGGTGCCAATCATTAAAGGCATTAGAAATTCATCTCTATTGAAGAATTTATAGAGATTCAAAAAAATTAAAATTATGCTGCCAAATCTCCAGTCAATACCTTTTAGTACAACTTCTTTGAAAAACAACAAGCTTCTGGTGTGGATTATATTTTATAAATGTAGGTATAGAAAGCATCAGGACAAAACCATTTTTTTAAAACCTGCATTCATTATATATCCAGAACCCAAAACCAAAATAGCTTCAAAAAAAGCAGAGTGAGAAATCTTAAGGCAAAGTTGGGACATGTTATGATGATGTTACAACTGATACCTAAAATAAGTAGGTGACTATAATGAAATGTCCTTTACTTATCTGTTTATTTATTCATTTAAAAAGCGGCATGGAGTTCTTACTTCAGAGAGTAAGTGGAGAAAACTCATTCACTTTCCATTCCTTCTGATTCTGTGTAGAAATAAGCATTGAGATTTTTAAAGTATAAACCCTAAATAACAATATGAACCATGAGACAAAATTGGGGCATGAGAAGGGAGAGAGACAAATACATTTCTGGAAGGCTGAAAGCAGTTGGAAATATATTGACATGTTTAAAGGCAAAATGAAGCCAACCAAACTATATTTCCCAACATGCACAATGAAATTTCAGCAGAGGCAAGAGTCTACCTTTGAGGGTAAAGGCAAGAGAGATTAAAAGACTAAAAGCATGCGGCTAATTGATGCTGTCTTTTGGACAGTTGCTCCCCTGCACATCTACTTTTAACTCTTCTATAAATGAAAAAAGACATGATGCTACTGGAATCATGCTTACCAGTAGCATCATTGTTGATAATGTTGATAAATTTAAAAAAATCATCCATTTGGAAAAACAGTTTTAAGCACAATTTTTGAGACTTAAGTATTGATCAAGAGTGAAAGCAAAATAGGTATTTTTAGACTTGTAAGAATCCATAAATTTTACTTTTCCTTTACCCTTTCTGAGAAAGTTATTTGAGGAGGGTACATCAGTAAAATAGAGGATAAAACTTAGAAAGAAGTGTTATGAGATAAAG
>NW_012102155.1:2473498-2474544 GCF_000951045.1 Mandrillus leucophaeus
GAGAGCTTCAAAGCCGATCTGGCAACTAGACCTAACTACTTAAAGGGTAAGGGATGGGGCAGAAATTTGTATTCAGAAAAAGAGCCTTTCCAGTGAAAGTTAATGATAAAAATAAAGCCTTCATTGGACACATTTTGATGAAATCACAGAACACAAAAGACAAAAACGTTCAATACTCTTACTCCTTAACAGAAAAAACAATCCCTTCATAAAGTCTTCTGCTTATTTCTACAAGCCTATCTCTGGATATGCATTATGCATATCTAGTTAGATAGTTTTAACTAGTCATATTCCCTCTCATGTTTTGGGTTCCTGCAATGCTAATGCTAATTGCATTTGTTTATGCCACGCTGTCTGTCTACTTTTCTTTTATCAGTGCTTCCTAGATATGTCTGGAGACTATACTATAGCTAATGACCACTTACCATTTAATAGCAAGCTCAGTTGTTGTTAGCTTGAGTTACGCATTCCTCACACTCAGGTTGAGAATGACATCCATTTTCTGTTTCTCCATCACTCCATCTTCTGTAGTAGTGTCCAGATCATAATATATTATTAACCTCTATCAGGGTTGATATCAGTTCTTGGAGGGCAGGAATTGTGTCATGTTTAACAGTGAGGTCCCAGTGCCCAGAATAGTGCAGACACATAGCCAAGGCACAACAGAGGCTTATTAAATTGGAGTAACCCATTTAACACAAAATAGTCAGGAGTAAATTCATTTTTTCCCTGAACGCTTGTCTGAACCGCCCAGGGCATGCTCCAAACTCTACAACATTGGACCCTTGCTAGTGATCTTTGGTAATGACAAATGTTTATTTAATGTACCTGCTCTATCTTTCCCTTAGAGGGAGACTGAAGCACATTCTTTTAAGTTAGTTAACTATTTTATTGCAACTAAATCTTTGTGTAGGAATACGGTCACATGCCAATACATAACTTCTCAATGGAGGGAAATGAAAGAATGTATCTCTTTGTCTTAACACTACAAAATTGTGGAGTTTTCTTTTTTTTCTGTCATGTCCTAGCAAAGTCTTGACAAACGT
>NW_012102155.1:2479767-2483149 GCF_000951045.1 Mandrillus leucophaeus
ACTTTATAAAAGTTAAAAAAGAAAAAGTGCAAAAAAGAATTATAGAATGTATTTAAAAGTTGTTAATATTTGATGACATGTACCTAATGTTTATTAGAAAAACAACACAACAGCACCCTTGTAATTTCCTGGCTATCAGCCTCAGTTACTGGGCCTGATTGGTTGTGTTTCCTGCTCCATTCCTAACCAAGGTGTAAAGGTCTGATAAGTAAGCTTGTGCAATTCTCTTTGTCCCAGTGAATAAGCTTTTTGTTAGACACTCACCCACAATAACATACGAGCATGATAATGATCAGTCATATTTGATCACTGTGGTTCATTAAGTCTTAGCAAGTCATTAACATGGGAAATCTGCTTCTTAAAAGAATTCATATTATTTGGTCAAGCGCTCAGGAGAAGCACACAGAATTAAAGCTATTAAATAAATAACTGTTCTGATTGATGGAAAAAGTTTCCCAAAACAAGACCAAGAGGGATTTTTCTCACATTCACCTTTGGCCCTGCTATCTAGAGTAGCTTTGACCTTTGCCTGCTCTTAGCCAATAATAAAAATTCCTTAAAGTGATACAGATCTTGACAGTTTACAGATTGCTCTAAAATACATTCTCTTGGGTAACTCACTCAACACCTCTTTGATGGAGGTCATTTTAATCATTCCCTTTTTGTACAGGGACAGGTTAAGGTCTCCAGAAGATAGCTTGACCCACTTGACTCAAAAACTTTAGTGTTGAGGTGCAAACTAAGACAGGTGATTCCAGAAAGAGGGCACTTTTCCATGAATCAACACTGAAACCAAGCAACTCATGCTGTGGCAGTGGTGGTCAAACTCCAAAGGACTGTTTAAATTTTAGATACTGTAATATAATACACTGTAAACTATTGGTGAGAGGGTAAAATCATGACTCCTAAAATTTCTTGCTCCTGTGACATGTCTTGGAATGTTCAACCTGTTATTGGCATAAGAGTTGAAGACAAACAACATGCATCTATCAAACTCTGCCACAAGGAGGAGAACCACATGACACTAGGGGCGTACTT
Source organism: Mandrillus leucophaeus (assembly GCF_000951045.1). Classification (NCBI taxonomy): domain Eukaryota; kingdom Metazoa; phylum Chordata; class Mammalia; order Primates; family Cercopithecidae; genus Mandrillus; species Mandrillus leucophaeus. The sequence goes on from NW_012102155.1 coordinate 2,480,806, forward strand.
TACTTTTTTTTTTTTTTTTTTTTTTGAGATGGAGTCCCGCTCTGTGTCCCAGGCTGAAGTGCAGTGAGGTGATCTCGGCTCACTGCAACCTCCGCCTCCCAGGTTCAAGCGATTCTCACTCAGCCTCCTGAGTAGCTGCGATAACAGGCATGCACCACCACACCTATCTAATTTTTGTATTTTCAGTAGAGAGCAGGTTTCACCATATTGGCCAGGCTGATCTTGAACTCCTGACCTCAGGTGATCCTCCCACCTTGACCTCCCAAAGTGCTGGGATTACAGGCATGAGCCACCATGCCCAGTCATTAATTTACTCTTAATGGGACCTCTGTGACCAGGGTGCAAGTCTTATATTTACTCTGTGCCATAAGAGAAAAAGTAGATTTACTTAGAATTTCTGATATTACCTTAAAAATTGTATTTCTACCAAGGGCAATATTCTCTGTGCACTAATTCTATCTCACATTTATTTTATTGGCAATTGCATGCAACTTCTGATGGAAACATTTATTTCTAGGATTAGTTTGACCAAATTAAAAATACCTCTAATAGAACAGCTTATACTAATAGATAAATCTCCCTTTCACTTCAAAACCTACTGCTACATGATTTTTAAAGAGCATTTATCAGAAACCCCTAGACAATCCTCCAACTTCAATTGAACCAATTAATTTTATGCAATGAAAAATCTGAAGGAAGTCTCTTGACTGCCTCTCTGACACTTTATATCCTGTGATATTTCATTTTTAGCAATAAGTGATTGAGAGCAACAGACATGGCTTTTTTAAAAAAATGGTATGTGGGACTCCAACCTACATTTTTTTTTTTATTTGTTAGCAGTATTCTTCTGCCTAACACCCACTCACACTTTGAAGCCTTACCTCATTGTGTCATAACAATGATGTGCCATTCTTCATTTGGAAAATCTGAAAAAGAAATCAGGTTATCTGAAGAAAGGAATTAAAAATATCCATTACATAGTATAGTAGACTCTTTGGAGGTTTTTATGAACACAGCTTAGCCACAAGTATCTTATTTGATTGGGTGAGTGGGCTTTAAAACCTAAAAGTAAAATGTAATATTTTTTACATTGTGATGTTGACCCACAAAGTACATAAAACCATTTATCTTTTTCAAGAAATATGTATTTTTAAGATTATAAAAATATGCTTCTCCGAGTACCAAGAAACGTTATGTTTCTGGTTCTGATGGGTGTCAGTTAACATAAAGAGTATCTGTCTCTCTCAGATCTTTGCCTTATAAAGGATGGAGTGCTTGTTATTATTATGTGCTGTTACTGAGCAACTTTTCTATTTTGGTTTCAGTTCTTCATAACTTATTTTATAAAAGCAATGAAACATTTTTATTTTATAAAAGCAATGAAACAATGAAACATAAAAGCAACGAAAAATAAGGTTTGAGGGGCAGATATTAATATTGAGCTATGTGAAAGCTTACAATACTCACCTACTATCATCTGTATGTATTGCCATACTTACTTCTTTCCTTCAATAAAGATAGAAAAAGTGCCTGTTCACCAACATTAGACTAGTTCAGTCACTGTGGGTCTGAATCACATTTCTTTCCACTAAAATTAGCCCTATCACATTCTCTCACCCATCTTTAAGCATTTCTTCTTCCCAATATTTTCCCCAACTGCCTTTAACCAATTCTAATTTCTCAATTAAAGCCAAAAAGGGCAACTAATTCCTTTTCCCATTCTAGTTCACCTAACTTTCTCCTTTCTTTTGCAGCTAAATTTTTTTGAAAGAGTACATTATATGCTGTTTCCAATGCTTTGTATATCATTTACTGTTTTAAAAGTTTGTCTTTTGTGTCCTGTAATTTCATCAATATGTGTTTAGGTAGGGCCTTATTTTTATATATTCTGTTTATATGATGTATCGTAGAGCTTGTATTTTTCTCATACATGGATATAAGTTATTTAATCAGTTATGGAATATTCTCAGCCAAAATCTAATTGAATATTATCTTGCATCCATCTATTTATTCTCTCTTTCTGTAATTCCTATTAGATACATTTTGGACTTCTGATTCTGTTCTCCATCTCTCTCTACGACATTCTGGGTGATTTCCTCAGATCCTCAAATCTGACTTAGGGTCTGTGCTTAAATTCACCTTCACAGAAAAGCTTCCCCTAAAACCGTATCCAAATAACACCTGCTCCTTCAGCACTCTTTATAGTCTTTTCCTAATTTACTTTTTCTTAGCATTTTTCACTTCTGCTTGCCATTTAACCATCTTATGTTGGTTTATGGTTAGATTTATTTTTAAGCTGCTTTAATAATTTTAAATAAAATATTTAATAGTTTGAAGTTGTTAA
>NW_012102155.1:2487554-2489783 GCF_000951045.1 Mandrillus leucophaeus
TCCACATTTAATAATATAAATTTTCATCTAAGCATTGCTTTAGCTGAATCTAACACATTTTTGTAAGTTAGATTTTCATTTTTATTTAAATTAAAATCTTTTCTAATTTCCTTCGTGGTTTTCTCTTTGGCTCACATGACATTATGTTGTTTAAGTCCCAATATTTGAGAATTTTCCATATATCTATTACTGGTTGTTAGGTTAAAACTTCTGCGGCCTGAGAACATACTGTGTTTGATTTCAATTCATTTAAATATGTTGAAGTTTATTTTATGACACAAAAGATGGCCTATCTTTCTCAATATTGCATGTGCACTGAAAAAATTATGTACACTACTTTTGCATGGAAATATTCTATAAGTTAGATCAAATTAGTTGATAGTATTGTTCAGGTCTTTTATAACCTTACTGATTTTTTAAAAATCAACTTGATCTATTGATTTCTGAGAAGGAAGCACTGAAGTCTCCAAGCATAATTGATTTGTCTGTTTATCCTTCAGTTCTACTGGTTTTGTTTTAGAAATTTATATTCTTTGTTTCTGGGTATATCTGCATGTAAGATTGTCATGTCTTCTGTATGGATTGTTAATTAATTATTTATTCATATGTATGTTCCTCGTTGTCTCTTGTAATCTTTCTAGATTTGAAGTCTACTTTTTTGGTATTAATATAGCCACTCTAGTATTATTTTTATTGATATTTTTATGAAATTACTTTTAAACCTTCACTTTTAACCTATATATGCATTCATATTAAAGATAACTTCTGTAGAGCATGTAGTTGAGTATACCTTTGTATTCAGTCTGATGATATCTGCTTTTTAAATGTGATTTTTGGAATGTTTTATTTGACATAATTATGTATGCAGTTGGATTCAAATCTACCACTTTGATAATTGTTTTCTGCTGGTCTTGTCCATTCTTTGTTCTTCCTTTCTTTGCTTTATTTTGGATTATTTTAATTCCATCTTACCTTCTTCCATAAGAAGGCTTAATAGTTACATGTATTTTTCACGATTGCTCTAAGGTTTATATTATACATTTAATGTTATCATTCTCTACATTCAAATAACATCACATTTTTTAATGTAAGAACTTTACCATAATCGAATTCTAGTTCTTCTCTTTGATCCTATGAATTATTGTTAGCATATTTTGCTTCTACATATGGTACAATATATTGTTTCACTTTTTGCCTTGAGCAATCAAGTATCCTGTAAAGTGAATTTTGAAAGAAAAATATCTTATATTTGTGTTCATTTTTACTGTTTTTAACGATTCTCTTTACTTTGGAAGTCTAAGTTTTTATTTAGTACCAAAGTTTCTGCCTGAAGAACTTCCTTTAACGCTTCTTCTAGCACAGGTTAGCTGGCAAAGATTCCTCTCTGTGTTTGTTGGTGTGTAAGAAGAATCCTTGTTTTGTCTTCATTTTGGTATGTAAGCAGAATACTTGTTTTGTCTTCATTTTGAAAGGTAGTTTTATTGGGTATACAGTTCTGGGTTGACAATTTTTTCTTAAAACACTTTAAAGATGTCACTCTTCTGTCTTGTCTTCTGGTTTGCTGCATTCCTATCTTTGTTTCTTTGCATGTAATGCTTCTCTTTCCTCTGTTTGCCTTCAAGATTTTTTTCTTTAATTTTAAGCATTTTTGATATAATATCTAGGTGTGTGTGTCCTCTGAGCTTCTTGGACCTATGGTTTGCTTTGTTCATTTAATTTGAAGAGTTCTCAGTCTTTACCTTTTGAAATATGTCTTCTACCTCGTTCTGTCTTTCTTCTATTGGGACCCCAATCACACGTACCTTAGGCCAATTGATACTATCTCACAGCTTTTGGATGCTCTGTTCTTGTTTTTCTTTGTTTGTTTTCTTTCTTTTCTGTTTCATTTTCGGCAATTTTTATTTACCTATGTTCTAACTAACTGATTGGTTTTTCAGTAGTTTATGGTCTGCTGGTAAGTTCTGTAAAGGAAATCTTCATCTTTGATAGCATTTTCTCTTTTTATTAGCATGTGTATTTGACTTAAAAAAATCCTAGGTCTCACTGTGTGATGTAGTTTGGATTTGTGTCCCCACCCAAATCTCACGTCAAATTGTGATCCCCAGTTTTGGAGAAGGGGCCTGCAGGAAAGTGATTGGATCCTGTGGGCTGATTTCCCCCTTGCTGTTCTCATGATGGTGAGTGAGTTCTCAGGAGATCTGGTTGTTTAAAAGTGTAAAGCACCTCCCC
>NW_012102155.1:2490928-2531577 GCF_000951045.1 Mandrillus leucophaeus
GACGGGGTCTCACTATCTTGTCCAGGCTGGTCTCAAACTCCTGGTTTCAAGCGATCTTCCCACTTTGGCCTCCCAAAATGCTGGAATTACACCACTACCTGGCCTATACTTGATTTTTTAAAGGTAGTTTCTATCTGTTGTAATCACTATTTGTTCCTATATATAATCTGTCTTTCCTACTAGATTCCTCAACATACTAATAATGGCTATTTTATTCATCTGATTGCTTTAAAATCTGGGTCATTTCTTTGGTTTTGTGGATTGCTTTTACTATTAACAATTGATAGCTTTTTTGGGTTTCATTTGTGTGCCTTGCAGTTTCAATTGAATGATTCCATTGTGTGAAAAGGAATTATAGGGTCTGAGGTTAATAGTATTTATGTCTGGAAAAGGATGTGCGTCTTCTTTGGTGAAGTTCTTAGCATGGTGAGTGGATTTAATATAGTTAGTTGTTGATCTGGGTTTGGATTATTTTCCTTGGTAATGCTGTCCTAATGTAGCACTGTCTTTAAATCTTCCAGCATTTGGCTTCCATGAGCTTGTGCTTAGTGTGGTGCCTGGGGTCCTGGAGGATCTTTCTCAGGGCTTGAGTTGTACTCTCCAGTTTTGGTAGAACGACCCTGCATGGCTGTGCCACACAGGGAGATTCTCTCCTAGCTCTTGACACTGTTGTTGCATGTTAGTCAGTGCTAGGTTTGTAATGAAATGATGGCATTTTTGTTTTGTTTTACTTTCCTGGTCAGTTTTAGGCAGGATTTGTGTGCCTGAGCCTCAGGGGTGGAGATTTCTCTACATCCCTGTTCTTCTTTTTCATCCCAGCCAAACACTGCTTTATATTTTTTGGTGGTCTTAGGCAGGAGTTTCCTGTTCTTCTTCCAGTAATGACAGATCTCTTTGTGTTATGAGTGTAGGATGCTAGGTTCAAGACATTTCTTGCCTTTCCCCAACATCTTAGTCCATTTGGGGAGCTATGACAATGCTATAGACTGGGTGACTTACAAACAACAATTTATTTCTCACAGTTCTGGAGGCTGGGAAGTACAAAATCAAGGTGGCATCACATTCAGTGTCTGGTGAGGGTCCTCTTCCTGGTTCCTAGAAGGTCATCTCCTTTCTGCATCCCCACATTGCGGAAGGGTGGAGTGATCTCTCTGGGGTTTCATTATGAGGACACTAATTCCATTTCTGAGTGCTTTACGCTCATGATCTGATTACCTCCCCAAAACACCATCATGCTGAGGATTAAGTTTCAACATATGAATTTTGAGGAGATACAAACATTCAGTGTATGGCACCCAACTGGAAGGACTTTTTCTTTTACTTCCATCTCAGCAAGAATGGAGGCTATGTCCTAAGGATGATAAGCTTTTCTACTCCTTTCCCAATAAAATGTTGGTTTTATTCTACTCCTATACCAGAAGCAATGCATCTTTACCTATTAGCTGAGAGTGAGAGAATTCATTGCCCTTCTCTAAAATAGTAAGGCTTTTGTTTTGTAGGAAAGAACAGTTCAGGGAAGTAGGCACAGCTCTGGCCTGGTCACTAGTAACTGCCAATCATCTCCCTTATGCCTGTGCCACTAAGTGGCACTCTGCCGTGTAACCTGCTCATCCTCCAGTCTTTCTTGTAAGCATCTGATAGAAGTCTGTGGAATAGAAAATGTGAGTGTTGGCTTCTCTACATCTGATTCTACCAGCTCTTCTAAACTTATATGCTTGTCTAAACTTATTTGATTGTTTTATGTCATGAATTGAGTGTTGGTATCTCCCAAAATTTCATACTTTGAAATCCTAACCCTCAACATGATGGTATCAGAGGTAAGTACTTTGGGAGGTGATTAGGTAATGAGGGTGGAGTCCTCATGAGTAGGATTAGTGCCTTTACATGAAGAGACATGACACCTTGCTCTTCCTCTATTCTCCACCACATGAGGATACAGTGAAATGAGAGCCATATGCAAACTGGGAAAAGTATTCTCACTGTAGACTGGATCTGCCAGCACCTTGGTCTTGGACTTATCTGCCTCCCGACCTGTGAACAATAAATGCTTGTTTTATAAGCTGTCCAATCTACGGTATTTTGTTATAACAGTCCTAATGGACTTAAGATACCTTGCGATCTCAGTTTTCTGATGGGCCCAAGAAAAGTCAACATTTTGTAGATTATATGGCTTTCCTTTTTAAGGAAAAGAGCAATATTTTGCATCTTTTAACATCTTTAAAGAAAAGCAATCTTGAAGTGAATGCCAGTACTTTGGCAGGTGCTTAACAAACTTCTGAAACCATGTTTTCACTGTTTCTCTAGCCCAATCACCCCCCCAACTCCTCCCCTAAAGCTTTTGCTCCCCTTCATTTTTTAAAGTCTTGCCAGAAGAAACACTGCCCAGATGGTGAGTGGAAAATGTAGAGGAAGGCTCTGTGCCTCATATAGCCGGAACTATAAACTTGTAAAGACACTGAGTTTTACTTACTTAAATCTATTTTATTTAAAATGTAAATATAAAATATTTTCTTTCTATTTTGGACAATGTAGTAGGTAGCTAGCATATCAGTAAAATTACAAATAGGGCAAGTGCCAAAGAAGAACAGGTGGAAGACAACAGGAAAGGTAGGTGTTGACTCAGCCTCACTTCTATGATGTAGAATAATTTGGGAAATTGCCATTAGGTTAGGCAACTCTCTCTCTCTCTCTCTGTCATCACTTTCACATGTGTTAGAGAAAGGGGTGATTTGGTAAAATATGTCTTCAACCACAAAATTTGACAGTTTTGCAGAATAAGATATCTGATATTCAACTCCACAAATGTGGTAATAAATATAAGTGACATTTAGCCCTCTTTATAACACGAATAACACTCACACACGGAGCTGGATTTTCTCCTGGAAAAGATAAGCTTTAAGTTTTACATGAATTTGTTAACTCTTTGCAACTAGACATGGAGGGCACTTGGTTTCCCAGACAATGTGTTAGGAATGGGAATCCTATGTCTGCCAAACCTATTTGAACTTGTTGCCTTGTTGTGAATCTCTACTAGATTATTTGGCATCTCATCCACAATTTTTTAATCTTATAAATGAGAGATTCATGTAAATGTTGAACTTAGTCTGAAAGAAGAAATATTGAAAGGGCAGCCAGGGAGACTGAGAGCAATGTCAAGAGGCAAAATGAGGTCAGACTTATTTCCTTATCTAAAAGGATTTTATACATCAGAACTTCAGGTCTCTTTTCACCCTGCCTGGGGAAGCTCTTCAGCTTGTCTTTAGGGAGACATGCTCTATCACTGCCTCATTGGGTGGACTTTCTTCTTACAAGAGCTGCCATGTGAAATACTGGGCTTGGGTTATCATCACAGCCTCTGTGTTTCACATACATTCTGCCTGAGTTAGAGCAAATCAGTTTCTCTAAAGGGATCATCAATCCAAGACTATAAGAGCAAGCAAATTCTTCTTGGCAAGTCATTTCTAATTATCAAAATGTTCCAGATAAGTGATTACTTCTCTAGGAATGTTCTAAATGTGAGCTCATATGGAGAGGTTTGTGTCTAGCATGGAAGGGATTTTTATTGATCATCTAGCCTTTAGGAATGACCATGAAAGCTCTATTTTGATATCTACTGTTGTGAACTGACCTAAAAAAATTAGACGTAAAAATATTAGCCTCCTTTGAGTAGAAATTAATAGCCAATAGTTTTTACCTGCTCTTATACCATCTTTCTAAGTAACTGAAAATAAAATTCTTCTTCAAATATAGACATTTAATAGCAAGTATACACAACATAAGCTCTACCAATTCTTGGCTTTATTGGTAAGCTCTACCAATTCTTGGCTTTAACTTTTGTGTGTGTGTGTGCTAAGACTGTACCAAGGATGGTAGATTCCCCTGAAGGCAAATGTAGCAAGTGCAATATGATCATAGCAGTAGGACTCAGCTGATGTTCTAGTTAGACTTGGGTGGCCAACCATCCCCCAATCTAATGTCTGGACAGAGGTCTCTGTAGAAATCAAATCTAGGGTGCAAATCTTATAGCTAAATTTTGAAAGGCTGGTTAGATTCTTAAACTATAGTCTTACAACAGACTAAATGCCTCTAACATAGTTTTTGCCCTTATTTGAAAAAATCACTAATCACCAATTTCAACAATGGAAATCTATTGCTAATATTTTGTTAACCTACAAAGGCTATGGTGTTGACTGGCCAGTAAAGATACTTAAAGCACTTGTAGTAGCCACCTCTAGCATGTGTCCCTTAAATTATGCCTTGATTTATGCTCATTTCAAATTATTCATCTCTTTATTTCAGCAAGTGTCTGTCTTTGAAAATAGTGAAGGTAATGCGTGGTGGATAAAAGGAAGGCTTGCAGGTAACAGTTAGTCTGGGCAAAGGTAGATTGAGGTCAGCTCTTTAGAGTGGGGATTTCACTGGATCCTCTGAGGAACCTGCACTTTTCATATTTCCCTAATAAATGAGGAAGTTTAGGGACTTTATTGCCTTTGAACAATCTATATAAGTCATAAATACATCTTTTTCCTTGATGTAAGGGAATACTAAAAGCAAAAAATACTAATAGTTCTCCAGCCTAAAATCCCATTTGGAGAAAGATAGGCATAAAATATTGATCTGTACCTTCTGCAATCCAACCTCTTTGAATTCGTGTCATAAAAGCAAACCTGGAACTATTTTTGGTGCATTATTTTAATGAAAGAGATCATACAAATTCCTATTAAAGATTTGGTCAAAAGAATCGCATTTAAGTTTTTTCCTGGCCTCCATAAAAATTCAAATTAATTTCCTGTATAATCTACATCAACGAGGATATAAAGAAGTTAGAAAAAAAAAAAAAACTCTCGAAGAAAGATTTAATTGTGTTCATCACAATAAACTTACATAAACCAGGATGTGGCTCAATCTATTTTGAAAGGATTTTCAGCATTAAAGATTAAAACAAAAAGAAGCCTCTAGTTAACCTTCAATTAACCATAGCTGCCTGGTACTTTCTATTAATCAAGATTTTACTCCTTCTCGCATTATTTTTATGACATCCAATTTTATTTGGTTTCTTCAATATATTTCTCAGAGGTGAAATAGCTCTATTTTATGGATGAAAATCGAATCAAAATGTGGAAGGCCTACTGTGACCTTCATAAAGTCATCTCCCTGAGGTTTTTTTCTTATTTTTAAAATGACAATAATGAGGTGTACTCCAGTGTGCTGTGTAAGAATGGAAGGAAATCATTCAGAGAGGCAAGGTAGCATTGGAAAGACTAAAGATTTTGGAGTCAGGTAGATGTAGTTTTCACCACATATGAGCTACGTGACATTGGGCAAGGAATTGACATTTATAAGCCTCAGTTTCCTTATGAATAAAATAAACACATTAATCCTCATTGGGACATTGCCATGTTAGATGAAGTAATACTTGCAAAGATCTTAGCATATAAAAGGCAAAATAAGGTAGCTTTTTTTTTTTTTTAATTGAGAGAAGACCCTGAATATGACTACAAAAAAGTATGAGAACCAGTGTTAGACCTTGTGTGTTTTAATATTATCTTGTGTCTTTCTGGAAATGTTTGTTTCTCTGTAGTCAATATCCATATCATAAACATGTATTGCATGACTAGTTTCCCTCTTGAAAAATTCTTAGCCTATTTTTGTTTTCTTTTAAATCCTGATTAAGGATAAGGTTAGGCTTCTGTGAGTTCTTGTCTCACAATTTTGTTCCTTTCAAAGTAGCAAAGGAATTTAGGTGCTTGGGAGGAAAAGTCATAGTTGTATTTTAAAGCAGTGGTTCTTAAGTCACTTTGAATCAGATTTACCTGGAAGACTCTTAAATAATCCCAGATTTAAGGTCCCCATTCCTGATTCAGTAAATATGAAGTACATTACTAAAATTTTTATTTCCCTAAGTGATTTAAAAAATTATCTGTAATCATGGTAAAATAACCTAGCATAAAATTTGTCATCTTAACCATTTTTAAGTGTGTAGTCAATGTTAAGTAAATTCTCATTGCTGTGCAACCACTACCATCCATTTCCAGAACACTTACCTTACAAAACAGAAACTCGATTTACATTGCACAATAACTGTCCGTTTACCTCTCTCCCCAGCCACTGACGACCACTATTTTATTTTCCATTTCTATGAATTTAACTATGCTTGGTTCCTCATATAAGTGGAAGCATACATTATTTGTCTTTTTGTGACTGGCTTATTTCACTGAACCTCATGAATTCAAGGTTCATCCATGTTGTAGCATGTGTCAGAATTTCCTTTCTTTTTAAGGCTGAATGATATTTCATTGTATGTATGGATCACATGTGATTTACCCATTTATCTGGTGATTACTCTTCCCCAAGTCATTTTTAAACTATGAAATACTTCACAAATTTGCATATCATTTTTGCACAGGTGCCATGCTAACTTTCTTTATATCATTCCAATTTGAGTACACATACTGCCAAAGCCAAGGACTCCAAATTAAGTTTGAAATCACTGATAAGGCAATTTTTTCAGATGCACATTGGTGGGACATTAAATCAATCTAATTCGGTGACCAGTATTTTTTAAAGACATGGAATAGAAAAAAATAAAATAGGTAAAAATTGTAATAATAGGGAAATGTATTATTTTAAGTATTGTATTTCTGTTTGTGTGTTTTTGTGGGAGAGAGGGGTTATGTGCACTAAATCAGGACATACTAGCTGTTCTCGATTTAAAAAGTATAAAGGCCACCTGTCCAGAGAACTAGAATGTAGAATCTAGTTAGATGATATGTAAAATAACATAATGCTCTCAGCTCAAAATGTGTAGAGGTACTATAGTCATGATTTTACTTTTAAGATACTTAAAAATAAGATTGAGAACAGCCTTCTATAGACTGATGTGGACTCCATGCTTCATCATAGAAGTCTGTGTATTGCTTATTCATGAATCATTTTCATAACATTGTATTAGGAGTTATATATAAATTTGGCATCACTTTGATACACTAAGCTTTTATAGACTTCAGAAGTAGATAAAGAATTGCTAACAGCAGTAATGGAGAGGTGTGAATGCCACCAGCAATTCAAGATTCTGTTCCAACTCAGGAAACATACTATCCCAATCAAAATTAATTTCCTCCCCCTTTGGCATTTTTCTCAACCATATGTAGTTTTAAAATTATTGTGGTGACTTCTATCACTCTTTTGAAAATATACAGGATGTATTTATCTAAGATAAACATAATTTTACTGAGTATGTTTTCTGAAATGATAGCACACAATATGTATCAGAAAATAAGGCAATTATATGATAACTGTTTGTGAACTGTATTTGATTCTGCCAGATTTTATGAAAGATATATGTTTAACATATGTAAATGTTTATATTAGATCATATGGAATATAATTCTCGTATGCCTTTTAAAGAATTACGGAATTCCTGTACTTCCTCAGAAGAGTGATTTCCAAAGTGTCTTAGATTTTTGTGTATGACTCCACTTCAAATCCTCTATGGCTTGCATCATGCTGTATCATTTGACCCAGCAATCCCATTACTGGGTATATACATAAATCATTCCATTATAAAGATACATGCATACATATGTTCACTGAAGCACTATTCATAATAGCAAAGACATGGAATTGACCCAAATGCCCATCAATGATAGACTGGATAAAGAAAGCGTGATACATATACACCATGGAATATTAGGCAGCCATAAAAGGGAACAAGATCATGTCCTTTGCAGGGACATGTATGGAGTTGGGAGCCATTATCCTCAGCAAACTAACACAGGAACAGAAAATTAAACACCCTATGTTCTTAATTATAAGTGGGAACTAAACAATGAAAGCACTTGGACACAGAGAGGGGAACAACATACACTGGGGCCTGTCCGAGGGGCTGGGGAAGGGAGAGTTTCAGGATAAATAGTTGATGCACGCGGGCCTTAATGCATAAATGGTGGGTTAATAGGTGCAGCAAACCACCATGACACATGTTACCTTTGTAACAACCCTGCATGTCCTGCACGTGTATTCTAGAACTTAAAATTAACTTACTTAAAAAAAAAAAGACCATAATATTCCCAAATAAGTGAAGTTACTTATGTCTCCTGTTAATTCACAGAGAGAATAGTGGCATAGATGGATGAATAGATAGACGGATAGATAGATAGATAGATAGATAGATAGATAGATAGATAGATGGATGGATGGAAAGTTAATACATGTAAAATAATAACACCTAAATATAGAATTAAAACTTCAAAAATTATAGTAAATGGACATACAATTAGACTTTAAATACATAATGAGAGTTATGTCCAGAACTATAATACTTAGCAGTCTGTAAGAACATTTTACATTGTGTATCTTTTTTGGTCCCCACAATTCTGTGAAAAAAGGCCAAACTATATACATTTTACAGAAGAGAAACCAGGTACCAACATTAACAACCTTGCTGAGTTGCAGGCTGTGGTTACATCGGAGTCAGGAACTGATTTCTGTGGAATAGCTCCAAGTCCAGATGTTATCCTACTAGACTGTGTTTCATGAGACAAGTAGAATTCTTCCCTAAGGTTTAGTTTTCCTTAAAGTCCTTCCAGTTTCAGAATGAGACACTCTTGGCCAAATCATGAAGAATTTAAGAAAGTAAGAAATTATTGATAATAATCATAAATTTCTTCAAAAATGCAGAATAATAATAACTTTATTCTCTCTCTATTTTGCAAACCTACTCTCAGCAGAGATTTCAAACTTGGATGATGCTCAGAATCAGCTTCAGGGCTTTTGGAAGACAGTGATTTCTGGGCGGCACCCCAGACTTAAGGAAGTATTGCCCAGGAATCTGTGTTTTTGTAAAGGTCCACAGCTGATTCTGATGCTTAGCTACGTTTGAGAACTGCTGCTTTAGAAAAATATTTTAGAGTAATTTTGGTGGAAAACCTATCAGAAAAATCAAATAGCAGACAGTACATAATGTATTTACATACCATAGTCCACAGTTCTGAAGAAAGTGCAGGTTTTGTGTAGCCAGAAGTTTATACCAATCAGGGAACCTTTTTTTTTTTTTTCTTTTTTTTAAGAAAAAGAGAACATAATTATGAAGATGAAATTAGTTTTTAAAAAATAATATTTACTAAGGATGAGAAAAGTAATCACAGTAAATTATACATTTTAAAGAAGCTTAAACCTACCACAAACATTATTAACTGCCTAACGCAACACTGTACTTCACAATATCCTAGAAATTGCTCCACATTATTCAACAAATAACTTCCTTATTCTATTAAAGGAAAGAATGTCCATTGTGTAGATCTACCATAGTTTATTCAACTGCTGTCTTATAAATGGGCATTTACATTGCTTCTAATATGTTTTGATGACAATGAATGATCGTGTGTGTGTGTGTGTGTGTGTGTGTGTGTATGTATCTTCATAGCATTGAGTGTGCAACTTCAGAAAAAATCCTAAAAGTGGGATCATTGGGTCATAATGTGAATATATATGTAATCATTATTGCCAAATTTTATCCCCTAAGGTTTGCACCAATTTTCTTTCCCACTAGCAATATATGAGGGTGCCTGTGTTCCCACAGTCTAGCAAGAGTATTATTATTCTTTTTAATTTTTACTGATCTGGTAGGTGAGAGTTGGCATCTCAGTTTTGTTTTAATTTGCATTTCTCTTTTCTCATATCCTTGGTGAGGTTGAACATCTATTCATATGCTTAAAGGTTATTTTTATATCTGTCTTGTGAATTGATATCTTTTAAAATAAAGAACTGAAATATTCCAGGGTTTTCCTCCCAGGTGTGATAAATATACTGCAAAATTCTATATACTGATTTCTACCTCCATAAAATATATTTCACAGTTATTGTAAAGACAGCAATTATATAATTGAACTGTGAATAATGACTTGTTATTTGTTATTGAATGATACATCTTAAAGGTATATATCTTAACTTCCACAATTCATAGCGAGCCCTAGAGGAGGAAAATAAATTGAGCCAATTCCATCAATAGGCGTTGGCAATTGTAGTGACATTTGTTACATTATTTCTTACATTGCTGTGTTTGGCCATTCTAGTATCACTGTTTGAAATAATTTTTACAAAATCTAGAAATGTTCCACTATTTCATGACATGTTGTGCTAAAAGGGACACGGAAATATGCCTCAAACATCATTTCAGTGTTCTATATCAGCATTTACTTGTTTTTATTTAAAACTATCAATTGTTTGCTATTTATTCAAATATTTCCATTCTAGTAGTTGCACAAATACTTATGTGCAAATGATGCAAATGATGTTTCATGTTTTTTTGGTGTGTGTGTGTGTGTGTGTGTGTGTTTGTATTATCAACAACCTAAATGTTTTCAGTCACAAATATTACATTGTTCCAAACCGATCTGAGAAGATTGGTTGTGAAGTGGATAAGAATAATAGCAAAATGTTTTGTTTGTGAAATTAGAATCGAAAGGGCAATTTTATCTTATTTTATTTTAAACTTTTAAGTTCAGGGGTACAAGTGCAGATTTGCTACATAGGTAGCTTGTGTCATGGGGGTTTATTGTACAGGTTATTTCATCACCCAGGTATTAAGCCTAGTACTCATTAGTTAATTTTCCTGATTCTCTCCTCCCAACCTTCACCCCTTAAAAGGCCCCAGTGTGTGTTGTTCCCCCTCTGTATGTGTTCTCATCATGTAGCTCCCACTTCCAAGTGAGAATATGCAGTATTTGGTTTTCTGTTCCTCTGTTAGTTTGCTAAGGATAATAACCTCTAGCTCCATCCATGTACAGAAATACCATTTGACCCCACAATCCCATTACTGGTTACATACCCAAAGGAATATGAATCATTCTATTATAAAGACACATGCATGCATATGTTTGTTGCAGCACTGTTCACAATAGCAAAGACATGAAATTAAGCTAAATGCACATCAATGATTGACTGGATAAAGAGAATGTGGCACATATACAACATGGAATACTATGCTCCCATGGTATTAGTATACAGTCAAAAGAATACGTATCTTGTCATTCAAAAAAAAAAAAAGAAAGAGAAAGGGCAGTTTTCATAGTCTCTTTTTCCATTTGAAGAAACTGTAGTGCCAAACAAAATTTTCTGCAATGTTCATCCAATAGAAAATCAAGATAAATGATGTGAATCATATTGTGTTTTTCTAGAAAACATTCATATCATCAGAATGATGCAATGGTAATTATCTCGGATAATATTCTAAAAAAATAGTAAATATCCCAAGTTTTTTAAAAGTAAAATTTTCTGATTTCATGAATGCAGTTTGTCCTAATGGGCAGGCCATGGTTGTATTTGTTGCTTCTGAGTTGGGAAATTGATATGAATAATTTTTTTTTTATTCCCGCTGTTTTGCTCAGTAGTCAAAATCTTCATTTAGTAAAGAAATTACATGATCAATTCAAGTTTTGTGTTTGACAAAAACAATATTCCTTCTCACTGTCATTATTTTGATCCTTACTTTTCATTTAAAAATATTTTGTAATATTTTGCTTTAAAAACGTTATATAATTTATGTTCATCAGAAGCCTCTTAAATTTATTGTTTTCAGTTTTTAAACAGTTAAGCAGGTAATTTCTTTGGGGTTTTAAATATTTTCCTTTTAGTTTTTTTTCTTCTCTCAGCTCAAAGGTATTTTCTATTTCAATTATGATTCGATATATTAATTCACATTGATCGCAAAAATTAGAAAATAGTAATATGGTTTCATTCAAAGTATACGGAATGTGAATATATACTCTTCAAAATGTAAATTAAAGCAAATGCAAAAAGTTGAAATTGTAAAAGGAGTTTCATGTTATCAAAAATTGCTCTTTCAAAAATATTTCAAATTTCCATTAAAGTAAAATAAAATTCATATTTAATATAGGTTAGAATTTTAAGTCAAAATGATTAACACCTGAATTTTAAAATTTAACCTTATAGAATATTTTTATAAAATAAAACTATTTGCAATTCTATTTGCCCATATAAAGAATTAGTAACCTGTTTTTATATACATATATTTTCACAAATTTACAAAAATATAAATTATTTAATATTGTAAAATATTTCAATATTTCTCAGACACTATATGCACCTGTTGCAAATACCATGATGATTTGATGGCAATTACAGAAACGTGATTTAGAAAAACATGAGAGATTGATAAATGACACTTGGCGCTAGTTGGAAACTATTTCACATTCTACCAGAATCTATTTTATTCACATTATCTGAGGGGAAGAATGAATTTTTATTGTCTTTTATCTGAGTGCTGCCACCACTCAACTATTCCTGGTATTCCCTAGCAGGGTCTGTTCCCTACCTCTGCCTCACAGCAAACATTCATGGAATTTAAGCCCACTTGCTTTTTGTTTTGAGGCCAAGGTGAAGAGCCCTAGAGAAGCATTCTCTGGGACCGAGCAGCGTTACAGGAGCAGATCTTTAGCCTTAGTGTTACAGGTTAGTACATTTCTGTTGTATGTCACAGTGCTCCCTGAAGTGTGGGACTCTGAGAAGGGCCCCTCTCACCTGGGTCAAAGCCTCATCTTGAAGTATAAAGGGAAAGGAATATTAACAGGATTATTTTGACTCCATATACTTTGTTAATACCATATGTTTATCACAGTGGGTCTTGAATAATTGTTCTTCCCATTTTACCCAAGCCCCCTTTAATGTAAAGCAGGATTAGTTCCATCTGGCCATCTTCGTTCACTAGATTACATTCCTGTAGCAAATGTGAGTACATTTGCTTTGAATATTGGGAGAAAGAAATCATATTCAACAATCAATGTTTCTTCTTTTTCTGATAATTAACACAGTAGTTTGGAAACAAATATTTTGTGGTATATTTTATTAGCTAATCTGAGCTACTTTCACGCCCTTGATCTAAAAGGTGTATCAACTAGGCAACTTATTTTGCTTAGGAATAAAAACAAAGAATGTATTGATATTTTCTCTCTTTCAAAATTCCCTGAGACTTTATATAAAAACTGAACCACTTTACTCTTCTAAAGAACTATGAAAAGACAAAAATTAAAAAATCAAAATGCCTTTTTTACTTAAGATATATTCAGGACAACAACCTGAAAGGCAAGATTAAAGGCAGTTCATTATTTCTTAGGACCTTTACACAGTGCGGTCATTGATTTGGGTTCAAACACCTGGCTGGGACTTATATCTTTCAAATCTTTCTCTTCTATCTAGAACAGTTAATTAAACAGTTTCCACTTTTGGTGATATTTATAAATGAGTCACTGCTTAAAAGGATTGACTGATACTGATTGAGAATCAAATCTCCAAGAGATCTGCCATTTCTACCTTTTTCCACGCTGCAGACTCACTGGGTGGCTCAGTCGCCGATACCTATATTATTTTAAATTTATAATATTATTCCTAACTTGAAAAAGTTAATACTACTCAGAATCCAATGTATACTGAAAATCAGTATTCATGTGCCCAGACTCCTGCTGGATTGAGAGCCGGGGGTTGAGACAGAAATGGAACCTGGAGTTAATATTACTGTCACGGTAGTAGACAGAACAAGTAACAAGCACAGCTAGTCCTTTCAACTGAAGCAAAGAGGCAGGTAATAACTATTGGTTCTGCTGCTCCAGAAGCCAGTAGACTAATCCCAACCTGGAATGAACCTTTGTGGGATCCCTTGTGGTCCCTGAAGTTCAGGGGAAGGTTACTTATTCTAAAAGATTGCGGAAATTATTTCATGGTACTGTGCCTGTCATTGACTTGAGCTGTTACAAAGCTAACACTCTATGACCAATTGCTGCTATAGCAATCGTCTGCAGCAGCCACACTGAATTCCCTCCAAAAGTTGATTCACCACAATGCAAATCAAACAGGAATGAATGAGGCAACCAATGTACCTGAGGCATACTTTAGGAGGCAGCATGAAGAAATTAAAAGGGCAGTGAAATTAGATTTGGAAGACTTCAGTTCAATTCCTGTCTCTGCACTTAGCTATATGATCAGAATAAGTCGCTCGACCATCATGAGCCTCAGTTTTCCTCATCTATAAGATGGGAACAACAATAGCTATTGACCTACTTATCATGAACTTAAGAATGCTTTATGGTTCCCAGAAATGAAATTTGTAACTTGAAAGAAACAGAGACATACACAATGCTATGTAGTTTCTCCTACGGTATTTCCATGTAAATATTGTAATAATAGTAAATGTATCCTATTTTATATTATGGAACACATAATATACAATTATTATGAGCCAAATGAAAATGAGGTATATAGAGTGATGAAAGGAAAATGAAAAATGGTCAATACTACCATTTGCACATAGACATGACATATCAATTCTGATGAGAAATAATTAAAATTAATAGTTAAAGGAATGAAGTTAAAATATAACTCTGCAGTCTTAGGTATAGTTCTTACTTTCAATTAATTCACTGGCATTCTGTTTCCTAAAAATATTTTTCACTTCACTGAGAATAATGCTGTGATAAAATATTAAATAATGATAACGACACTCAGATCTTCCAGTGTTTCCTGTGCTGGCAACTTCTAAATAAATGAAAGAACAAAAACAAAAACAAAAAGAATGCTTTATAAACCTTAAGTGATAAGGTTAAGTGGTTTTATTTTTCTCCTGGAAGTTATTTGAGGGCAGGAGTTGTGTTTTATTCAATATGAAGTAGATTTTGTTGTTGTTATAAGTAAACTTATTTCTGACAATTCTAGTGTCTTCTTGTTAAGTATACTCTC
The DNA here is from genome assembly GCF_000951045.1 of Mandrillus leucophaeus. NCBI lineage: Eukaryota > Metazoa > Chordata > Mammalia > Primates > Cercopithecidae > Mandrillus > Mandrillus leucophaeus. Next base: position 2,505,677 of record NW_012102155.1, read on the forward strand.
TTTTTGAGGCAATTGCACCTCTTCAGACTTATTCTTATACTGGCTTTTCCCATCTTTCAATGTCTGCTTTGGAGAAATACACAACCCTAGCCTCTTATATCTTGATCATGACACAGGCAGACACAGGCTGGAGATATCTGTATATCTATATATATATCTATATAATGGAGCTCTCTGCATAAGCCAATAGGAAAGAAAGAAATCCTAAGGGAACCGTGTTTGAGGAAGGTGTCATAGCTCTGGGTTTTAGGCCAGGCCCTCAATGAATGTCCAATGATTAATGAGGGTAGCAAATTCATCCTTAAAATTAGTATGCATTGAAGAAGGTTCTAGAATGTCAAACCCCATTATGGCAGTAATAGCAACATGTTTCAAGGCAAATTATTAGTCTGAAGTGGAGAGATGGTTTGCTTTAAGATCTAGGCCATAAGCAACCATAAATTTTGTGTGGGATTGAGTTCAATTTGTAGTGTGGAAAGTAAACCAAAATTTATTTTACTTGTTTTCAACTTAATGTTTGGTACAATTGTTTCTTTTCAACATGTTCTTGAGTTTCTAAATTATAAAATTTGTTGCTATTTTATTTGCTTTTAAAATATTCACAGTTACTCTATTTATCAAATCTGTTTTCAAATTTAATTATCTTTTGGTCTTGAATTGCATGTTGTCTCAATTACTGTCTCCTCCCTATACCTTTTTTTTTTCCTAAGTTTGTTGATAAATATTTTATTATTTCTTCTTCTCTCTGTCTCTCTCTGTTTTTTTTTTTTTTTTTTTTTTTTTTTTTTTTTGAGATGCAGTCTTGCTCTGTCGCCCAGGCTGGAGTGCAGTGGTGTGATCTTGGCTCACTGCAACCTCCGCCTCCCGGGTTCAAGCGATTCTCCTGCCTCAGCCTCCTGAGTAGCTGGGATTACAAGTGTGCACCACCATGCCCAGCTACTTTTTGTATTTTTAGTTGAAATGGGGTTTCACCATGTTGGTCAGGCTGGTCTCAAACTCCTGACCTCGTGATCTGCCCGCCTTGGCCTCCCAAAGTGCTGGGATTATAAGAGTGAGCCACCGTGTTCAGCCTTCCTTCTCTTTTCTCACTTTAATTTTTACATATCATTTTGTAGGAGGTTTTGATTTTTTTTCCAGTGGGGAAAGTTCTATCTCTTATACAGGTGGTTCAGTCGACTCACAATTATTATTGTCTAGCTGATATTTTGGTTAATTTGTTCATTTTTCTAAATGCTATATAATTTATATTCTTTCCTTATTACTTTCTTTTTATACATGGATTACATTTTGTATAGTTTTACTTTATTTTGTGATTTTGACTTGCAAGTTTCATGTTTTATAATTTTGAAACAAGTCACCTTTTGGTATTACAGATATCCTATATTTCTGAAATCATCAAACTCAAGAATTAAATGATACATTTAAAAATATTATATAATCAAAATAAGAAATTTATTTTACTTTAATTCTTTCTTCCTCTCTCTACCATTCCTCTCCTGATGGTTCCCTTGCTTCACTTTATAATATGTTTATGTGTTATAATTAGGAATCAGATAATTATCATAGAATATCACTCTTATATTACCCATCTTTTATTTTAAGAAATCCATTGATATTTACTTTATACCATGTATTAAAACTGTAACTAGATTCAGCTCTATGTTTAACATGCTTGAGTGTTTATCACAGTCTTTTTGAACAGAAACATAGCCTCACATTCTTATGTTGATCACCTTTCAGTGAGTTGAATACACCTTCAATAATTTTTTTCAAGAAGAGTCGAGTGATCTATTTCCTGAGTCATTCTACATCTGAAAGTGTGTCTCTGTTGACTTCATCTATGATGAAAAACTTAACTGCAAATGAAATTCTTTGCAAAGAGATTCCTCCTTCAAATATGAGTATATATAACTTTATTTTCTTCTATATTTATTACCAAAGAAAAAATTGGAAGCTTTGTTCCTTTTTGTTTTTTAAAAATAATAGGCAATTTTTAAAATATAACTTTTACTCAACAAGCATTTACGGAATGACTAGTGTAAGCCTTAGGCCAAGCTCTAATCTTATCACTGGGGACATGGAGGGAAAAAAACATAGAAACATTTCAGTCCTCAAGGGGTTACATTTGTTTTTCTCTTAAATGCTTACATGATTTTAAATTTGATTATTATATTTATTTTCTTCTTGAACATGACTTGTTTGAGCTATTTGTTCATAAATTTTGCCTAGAGTAAGGTGGAGGTAGTTTGCTTAAAATGACAAAAGCAAATGTATTTTCAGCTTTGATCTGTGCTTTTTACTTATGCCTACATTTTTCAAACTTTCTCCCTGAGAGAACCTATGATCCTTCGTTGTGTTTTTATTTTATGTATCAGTTTTCCTAAGAAAATTTGTAGAAACCGTAAGGTTTTCATTTGTTTTTGCATTCTGAGAGGGCTCTAAAAATTACTTTATAAAACTCACTAGAGTTCTGAATATTAATTTTACTATTCAATATTTTATTTTCAGGTTTTATCTTTGCTGGTGTAGTTCACATCATTGCAATTTTTCATTCCCACATTGGGTCCTCTGTGTACCTCTTCCTATTATTTTTTGTCTGCTGATTCATTTTTGTCTCTTTTAGTCATTTTTATCCCTTTGTATTTTGATATTGAACTAAAATATAAGTACAGAAAAGTGTATTTATCAAAATATACATTCTGATCAATTTTTACATTCTGCCCACACCTGTGTAATCAGCTCCAAAATCAACACTCAGAACATCACCATCTTTCAGAAACACCCTTTATGTTCCTTTCCAATCACCGCTCCCCTCAAAAGTTACCTTGTTGTTTTTACATATCATAATATTTTCCTATATCATTTTTTAAAAATATAGGTGCCATGTCTATCATATCCTGGGGGGCATATAGAATATTTTTTCCTGAATTTTCTCCAGGGTCCTGCAGTCTCTTATCTTCAGAGTTATGCTCTTTGATTAAATTTTCATGATTCTTCCTTTCTTTCTTTCATCAGTAATTTATCATAGCCTCAGCTCCCACCCTGCCTTGTTTTGAGAAAATGAGGCAACAATCATCTAAAGTCAGTTTGCTCAGATAGGTTAGGCAGATTTCCTGTGGTACTCATAAGCACCTGCTACCTGAATCCATTTCTCAGGTCTTCAGCTGATTATCTAAAGAATTTAACTGTTCGTCTCTTGTTATCTTGCTCTGCAGTGGTGAGATTTTTTCACTACTTCTACTTGCTCTTTCTGTGATGTTATATACCAATTTAAAGACTTAAAAAATAAAAAACAATTATCTGCACCCTGCTATAAGTCAGTTTTTAAAGTCCTACCTGCTATGGTTTGCTTGTTGAAGCCACAGCCACTGAGGTATATTCTGTCTGCATTTTCTATACCACTCAGCTTTCAGACCCACTCCATCAACTTGTAGTCTTGACATGGATGTAGAAAGATGGGAATACTGCAATAATAGTACCTTGGTCACTTCCGAATGTGATATTCACAAAGTAGTGAGAAGCTTGGCTAATTTACAATCATCTAGCTTCTTTCTACTCATGTGTGGTCCGTCCACAAGAAACATCAGCATTCACCTGTAGTTTCTTTGAACTCTCAGGCCTCATCTCAGATCTGCTGATCAGAATCTGCATTTTCACAAAATGTCAGAGATGCAGATTCTTATCAAATTAATGTGATTCCTATGCACATTAATCTTAATCTGATAAGCACTGACCTAGGGAACTTTTGAAAAAACATTGATGCCTGGCCTTATACCAAGGTTTTTTTTTTTTTTTTAGTTAAGCTACATATTAGTGTTGGATTGCTACTGTAACGTATTACCACACACTTAATGGCTTAAAACTATACAAATTTATTATATCACATCTCTGTCCGTCAGAAGTCAAGAAGTCCAGTGGACTCAGCTGGTTTCTTTGCTCATTCTCAAGGTCCATATGACGTTGTTGGCAGTGCTGTGTTCTTTCCTGGAGGCTTTCAGAGGCAATCTGCTTCCAAGCTCATTCAGGTTGTTGGTGGAATTCGTTTTCACGTAGCTGTAGAAGGGAGGTCCTTGTTTCTTTCCTGGCTGTGGCTAAGAATCATATTCGACTTCTGGGGCCTCCTTGGATCATGGCCACTTGGTCTCCAAAGCCAGCAATGATGGGTTGAGTTCTTCCAGTGCTTCAAGTTTCCTTGACCTCCTTTTCTGCCCTACTTCTCCTGTTTTTTCTTCTACCATATTATCTTTGAATCTTCTGCTTCTCAGGGCCCATGTCATTACACTGGCACACCTGGATAATCCAGGATAATCACTCTGCTTTGAAATTAGTTAATTAGTAACTATCCTTAATTGTATCTACAAAATCCTTTCACAGTAGTATGTAGATTAATGTTTGATCAGGTCACCAGGCATGGCAATGTTGTGGAGGGGGAGGCAATTTTAGAATAGTCTATCGACCTCAGGTCAGCCCCATGGGCTTCCAATATGTAGCTAGGATGGAGAGCCACTAGGAGAGACCTTGGACTTTTTATCTAGGAAGAGAGAAATGGGTGTTTTTTTCTACCTTCTTTCAGGAATATGAGAATGCTCTGTTTTTAGGAAGTTAAAAAAAAAAAAAGAAAGAAAATAGGCACTAATTTTTTTCTCCATTGACATTCGCCTTATTCTTGGAAAGAATGACTCTGGTGGTTGCCTGTAGGTGTCTGCATTTGGATACCATCGCAGACTGTGTGTGGGTGTGTGCCTAGACTGAATCAGGCAAAGGCAGTCATCATGCTAGCCTGGTACCAAATTAAGCCAGAAACCTCCACATCTTATTGAGGCAAAGATTTTACTACTTTAATTTTGATTTTTTATTTTCAACCAGGAAAATTCGGGCTTGAAGAGATTAAAAGCTCTTGCAGAGCATATATATATATATATAGGACCACTTGGTCTGCTTAAAAAATAAATCCCTTAACATTTACCTTCTGGGGAAATGAGCTATATTTTGTGCAATCCACTTTTATTTCTTTTGAATCTCAAATACATTATTATAACTTGAGGGGCGAAATACATATTCCAGTCTAAAATATACACTTTTAACAGAGCTGGTCAAATTTCTGCAATGTTAAGGGATGTCTGAGGAGTGGTGAAGTCCTATGTGCATTTTATGGAGTCATTATTAACAAAAGAGTGAAAAGTTAGGTTTGAATCCATTGCAAAAGTTCAGAGTATCCAGATTTTGCGTTTCCTAATTTAGAATCAGTACTGAGCTACTTTCATTCTCCAAATTCCAGAGACAGAATTTCCAGAGAACCATGTGCATTTTTGCCTTTTAAGACCTCTGAAAAAACAGTGAAGCCACAGGCTCCCCTTTTCCACTTGGAAGTCCGCTGGTAATGGCTTCATTTTGGTTGAGCTTTAAACTGGCATATAATGAGCACTAATTCTTGAGGATTACTGGTAACAGGGAAAGGGGAAAATTAAGACACTTAGAATCCCTTGATAATCATTTTAGCCATAGAAAAAAATTAATCTGTTTCTTCCATTCCTGGTTCTTCAAACCAATCCTTTTCAGGCATGCCCAGCCTGCTGTAACACAAATGCTAGATCATGACTTTGAAATAACTTGAAAACTTCTTCCGATTCTTTTATTTCTGAATTATTTTGTTTTACTCCTTTCTCTATTGTCCTGAATGTTGACTTCGTAATTTACTCTTGGATTTCAGCCTCTGGTCTCACAAAGTTAATTGATCTTTTTGACCTGCTCTCTTGTCACCTTGGACCTTGGAACTATTGCAGTTATACTTATTTATTCCTTTGGCTTTAGTATCTCTTATTTCTTGGTGTGGATGCCAGACTTTGCTTATTATCACAACAGAACATCCCCTAATGGTGACCTGACTTGGAGAGTTTTAGCCATTCTTACAATAGTAAAAGTGAGAAGATATTCAGTCATTGCTGACCATTGAATTGAATTAATAAAAGGGAACTAAGTTTTATCAGTTGTCTCTACTAAATACTCCTTCCTTATTCCACTAACAACACTCAAAATGTAGTGTGTAAGAATAAATGGTTCAGAAAAAAACTGTTTGGATAATCATGTAATATTATTGGCTGTATTCTATTTAATGAAGATATAGTCTATCCTAACATTAACACTAATTTCTAAAATCAGGCTTTTAGAACAAGAAGAATTTTAGTGACTCAGTGAACTAGTCTAGTATTTGGTTCATGAGGGTTCCTTGAGATCCCTGACTCCTCAAGGGGCTACCATAGGAAGTTGGGGTAGGAGAAAGATGGATGAGTAAAGATGGAGTGAGTTGGAAGAAGTGGAAGAACACTCACCCTGTTTAAGCAGCAGAATCTCAGCCATTACCTGTTTTGCTTATGTGAGTTCCAAGAAAGATTTTGTTTGAACAAAAACGACTGTGATTTTTAAAATATTGACAATCGTGGATCTGTTCAATTCATCATTCTTCCCTTGAGGAAATAGAGGCTCAAAGAGATTAAGTGGATAAGATTACAAGAAAGCAAAAGTCACACAGTTACTGTCAAATCTGTAACCAGATTGCAGGAATTGCAGGACTCTAGGCCCCCATGCTAGTACTCTTCCCGTTGACCCACAGGCTGCCTTCCGTGGAATGGTTTCCATAACAATGAAATAACAGTGGTCATAACCCTTATACTGCTCTGGGTAACCAATAAATAATGATACATGGATTTCATATTTACGAATTGCTAAAAAATTCTAATTTCACATTTATATCCCAAGGCTAGAGTACTTTTATTGATTCTTAGAAATTAACATTTCACGGTTTTTCATTCCATAAACATTTTGGTGGAAGATGAAAACAATACCAGGATGAATGACATGTGTTTCCAGGTCTTTAAAAGTTCATTATTTTATGATAGAATCTCTTTCAGAGAGAAAAGTAATCACAGAACCCTGGAATTACAGTCACTCAAGATTGAAGGGCAGTTCAAAACAACTTGTTTTAATATGATTTAATCAATTTGATACAATTTAAACAAATGTTGCATGAATGAAGGAATGCTGTTAACATGAAATCTTTTAATTATATTATCTCAGGATTGATGGTAATTTTTATATTAATACTTGCCTAAAGCAGCCATAGGTATGAAATTATAAAAATGAAATTGTATATGTATTAGGAAGTAAATGCCGTGACTTTATACACTTCCATTATTGGAAGTTATGCATATTTTTCTTAACTTTTTCTCTATTTTAAAAAAATCACAGAAAATAGCATATGATTGTCTCTAAACTGCATTTCATATTTCCAAATATATGAGGGCTTAATCTTGGGTCACTTACTATCAGTAGTTAATCTATGCAGTGAATTCCTAAGTGGAAGAAACTCACTTTGTTAACATTGTGTATATATTTATCTATGCTATCTTAAGTATTTCTATTACACTAATTCACTTATTTATTCACAAAAATTTACTCAGATCTTGCTATGTCCCAGAACCTGTCTCTTATACACATCTAGATGTATTACACTAATTCACTTATTTATTCACAAAAATTTACTCAGATCTTGCTATGTCCCAGAACTGTGCTAGGAACTAGATTCCTGCCCCTCAAGGAACTTGTAGCTTAGTAGGAGGTGCTTCTGTTTTCTTCCTCAGACAAAAATAGTAAATTGTGCATTGGAAGAAAGATGGTCTCAACCAATGCTTAATGTATAAATACATAATTTAAAAATGCTTTCATTATGAAGCAAACATATTATTCTAGGATAAAATAAACCATGGATGCCTTTTGAATTAGAGAAGAAAACAGTTTTTTGCTAAAAAAAAAAAAATAGGGATAAATCCTACAAACTAATATAAAAGCCATAAAGATCCAATTTAAAAAATAGCTATTATTTAAAATGAAATTATGTGTTGGATAGATTTACCAGCCAGTAAAGTAAAAGTAGGAGCAACAGAATCTCTGCAATTCCAAATCAATATCTTTCCCTTCCTAGTGAAAGTGGCAAAGCGGGCATAATCAACTCATTTTCAAACTTACACATAGTAATTTTGGTTTTGATACTTGCTCTTTCTCACCTCCCTAATACAGCATCATCTAGATTATATCAAAGTAATCATGCACAGGAGACCACTTTTGAAGGAGTTATGGGGCTTCCCATGAAGAGATTCAAGCTGATCAAAGGAGGGAAAATGATACATTGATTGGTTTCATAATGACATTCATATATCTAGTGACCTTCTATCATGCAATATGATCTCTTTTTTTTAAAAAAAAAATGCAATTCTTTAGGTAAGTGTGAAGAGAAAAAAGAAATTAGGTATTATCAAGGAGGCTTTTCAACATGGTATCACCTAGTCAGAGATTTAGGTCACGACAGTGGAAAGAACTTTGAGCCTTGGGGCACTGTGCTGCTCTTAGACACAGTGAGTGTGCAGATGTGCCCTCAGCTGGCAGACAGCAAGGTCTATAGTTCAGATTGTTTCAAGAAGTCATAATGAATCCACAAGAGCCTTGTTCTTTATGACAGAAATGTCAGCTCCTAGAAAGTCTCTTAAACTGTAAAGGACACTTCATTACGTGGAAGAACTGACTTAATATACTTTGCAAATAACTTCATAACATTCAAATTTGAGAATCATTTTCACTCTTTTATTCACAGTACATAGGGAAATTAGCTGAAATATTTATCTTTACTCCTCTCTAAGTTTTGTAGCACTAGTCTAAAACTAATTAGACTCTGGAAATTAAATTCTGCATGCATGCCTTTTTTTTTTTTTTTTTCCTCAAGGAGTGTTACTTGTAATGCAACTTCCTTCCTTTAGCAGAGTGGCCTTTTTAATTTAAAGGATCTCAATTTAGGCTTTTAAAATGCCAGATGTATTCACATTTTTATGTATATCTGACAGGTATTTCAGAAAAGAGAAAAGAGAGGGAACCAATCACCAAAATCAGTAGGTATTCTAATGAAGCATGATCCACAAAGTAACTAGAAAGATTTCCTGCTATTCCAGGCCAGTAGGCAAGTAGGAGACCTCTCAGAGATGTCCCTCAAACCCACTTGCTGCCTCAGAAGGTGAGGTATGCTATGGGGCAAGTTCAAGTTTATATTAACCCATAAATTCAGGGCAAGTAGGTTACCTTTCTCTCCTGAAAAAGAGTCTCAAAGTATATATGTCTGCATCACTCGTTCCCTTTGGAATCTTCCTTTTGGAATTACTTGATCTGATTGTTGGCTTCTCGTTTTGTATGACATATAAATTTTGGGCTACTCCCTAAAAGAGGGGACCTTATTGCATTAGGAAGGCTCAGCAGTGTGTTCATTAGGTGAACTCTGTTCTAAGCCCAAAGGGAAAATTCTTTCTTTCCTTTGATGCTTTCCCCCACCGGGGATTACTTTTGGCCACCCCTTGGCAAGATCTTGAGGGCCAAAATTAAGATGTGGATCTGTCATAAAGTGTTTAAGAAAGGTTTTTTTTTTTTCCTTTTATTCTAGGTTTTAGACTAAAGGCCTAATATTTTTATTGTGGCTTGCAAGTGATTTGACCCATCATCTCACCTGAGTTGGGAAATTTAGGGAAGGATTTGTGGCCACAGCAACACAGAGAATGATATTTTGTAGTAGCATGTCTGATATTCAGATTTCCCTTGAAAATCTGGTAGTAGAAAGGCACTTACCAAATATTAGAGACATGGAATCCCAGCCACCTTTAACTTTTCCTTCAGAAACTTGGCCAGTATGCATTTTCTCCATTTCAAAATGAAACAATGACAAAGCATGTTACCATAAACTACATCAAACAAATGCTTGGTTGATCTTAGGGTCAGTTTGTACCAGTGAGATAAGGCTGTTTGGTTATGAGCATGCATACATGTAGAGATTTGTAACAAAATGTATGAGAAAAGATAGAGAAGACACTGGCTCTATATTCTATTCATTTATAACCTACTCATAAGCACAGCTGGATATAAGAATAGAGAAAGGCTGAGAAGCCAAAGCTAGAAGCATCATCAAGTTAAAACAATGGCACATTTTAATTTATCCCTTTACTCAATCAAATATTTGTGTGCATTTTATGTAAGGACAATGTATTGATCTTGTAAACAATGCAAAGATAAATTAGACATGATTCAAGGAGTTGCTTGTTTAAAAATGAAATTAAATATTCATACAAATAACAAAACTAGTATTTTAATTTTCTAAAAGGGAAAAATGACTTCTATCTCCCTGTGTTGGGTGGAGAGTTTTGCAATGCTTTGTAAAGAAGGGACTTGAAGTAGGTCTTAAAAGCAAATAGAAAAGCAGCACTTACTTAAAGAGAGCATATGTGAAACCTGTTTGTAAATGAAGAGAACATTTTTGGTGTTTAGAAAGTTCTGTTTTGTTGTGCATGGTAAACAGATTTCTAAACTGGGCACCAAAATTTTTGCTTTCTAGGGTTCATACCCTATGTAATCCTATCCCTTGAGTATCGGCAGAGACTTAGCAAATATGATGGATGCCATTCTGTGATTGGTTTGTATTATATGGAGAGAGTGAAGGGATTTTTGCAGGCATAATTAAGGTCCCTAATTAGTTCACTTTTAGTTAATCAAAAGAGATTAGGCTGGGTGGGTCTTATCTAATCAAGTGAGTCCCATAAAAGTGGGTCTAACAATCAGAAACAGAGCAGTACAGAAGCACTCTTGCTGATCTAGGAAAAGCAAATCACCACAAATATTTCAACTGAGGGGAAATATGTTCTGCCAATATCCATGTGGATTCAAAAGAGGACTCTGAATCTTAGATGAGCTGCAACTCTGACCAGAGACCCTGAAAAGAAAACTCAACTAAAGTGTGTCCAGACTCTTGACCCACAGAAGCTGTGAGATAATAAGTGGGTGGTGTTGTAAGCTTCTAAGTATGTATTAAATTGTTACACAGCAACAACAAAAAATACACTCAAATATAGATTATATCACGGCCTTTAAACTGAAATACATGTGCTCCTGCTGTAGACTGAGGCTTTCCAAGGGTCCACAGCCACAGATTTTATGGAATCATTTCTCAGATACCTAACACTTATATCTTTCCTGAAACTGACCTGAAAATGTGTTGGTTCTCCTTTCTTACCTCCTCTTGAACAATCACCATTCTTCCATTTTGACAAGAAAGGTCACATCTCTTTCATTCTGATTTACTAGTATGCTGCCCTGGGGTAAAAATACTCTGTGATACCAAGCAGAAAGCAAAAATGTTCGAAATAATCAAGGTCTGCAAAGCCTCCAGTAATCAAGGTATCTTCAGTCTGTGGTTGGGCTCCATATCTTCTTCCCATCTTATACATATTTGGGTTGAGGCAAAGCTTGGCATTGGAAGCAGGATATTATGACTTGGATGAAGATGATAGGAATTCAAAAATGTTGTATAATTGGCCAACAGAGTTGGTGATGGCACATTTGGTTTAATAAGCAAACTTCTTTCATCTTAAATGTTGTTAAATACTGCATTTCTCCTGAGGATTGGTTCTGATGGTAAGAAGCACTGAAAGTTGTGACATCTTATTTTCTCTAGACAAAAAAGTCATGACAATGCTCAATATATTTCTCTACTTTTGAGTTAGAATAATTAAGATTCGTAAAAAACATGCTGGTAAATACCAGTCTCTTTAAAGTGCTTTCTTCACACTTTTGACAATCTGTCTTGAGAACTTGGTAGATTATTTCAGCCACCTGTGTTTCTCTTTGTATCCCAGGGACATATTTTACATGATTTCAAAAAAAGGGAGAACTAACTAAAACTTTACTTCCAATAGCTTATTACATATTTGAGTAAAAGAAACACATGTGAGAGGCAATTTAGCCTATTCTATTTCACTGAAAATTTACTCAGACTTCTAGAAGATTATTGCCATTTACTTTTGCCAAAAAATTTCAGATTATTGACTACTTTAATATTTAATGCTTTGTCTCTTGTGACCACAGGGAAAAATACATCTGGATGGATAGTTGTTTCAGAAGCATATGAAATGATCAATAAAAGACTTTCAAGTAGAAAACTACATTAAGACAAAATTTTGAAGGAGAATAATGAAAATGTGAGTTCAAGGAGAAAAACGAGTTATGTAAAAATTCTGACTGTTAAGATAATAAACGTTTAAGAACATTTAAAATAAGTTATAGTGGTTATCAAACTACTATATTATTTAAATTTCATTGAGTACTTATAAAGTAATATAAAAATATGGTAAATTATTATAATGTTTATTAAAGACATAAATATTTAGAATTACATTTTTGTAACTTTTTAAACCCACGGTAAAATTTGTTCAATACCAACTTAAAAATGGATGAGGTTATACATGGCTTTTAAACATTATTTTAGGAGAGTTGTGAACAAAATTTCAAGACCAAAAAGTGAGAGAGACAATGTTCGAAAGTCCATTTAGTGCTTAATTTAATCCACGGGGATAAAGTGCATTGATTTTATTTCATAAGCAATAGGAAGCCAGTGACAGTTTGGGAAATACAATGATATTATTTTGTGTAGGATGCCTTGATTGAGTTCCTCATAGGTGCCATATGCTCTGCAAAGCTCTGTGGTCAGAGTTGTGTGCTTCAGGAGAGTCTGGGTGATAAACAAATCAAACTTCATATTCTCAGCAAAAATTTCAGCATTTAATTAATTTGGGAAAGATAACTTTCTGAATTATTTTCTGTTGACCATATGTTTGATTACCCTTATGGATGCACCCAACCCTTCTGAACAACACTGAGAACAATATCAAGAGCTGACTTACCCAGGGGGCCAGAGGTGGAAGTGAACAGTTGTTTCCCCCAGTCCACAATTCCTGGGCAGCCAACTGGGTGAGTAGAATATACCAGACATGTTAGCTAAACACCTTCACAATTTATTTCCTATACCATTTTGACCACTATCAGTGGAAAAAGCAGGAGGTCAGCAGTACCCAGAGCTGAACTCTCACCTCAGCCCTTTTATACATACACCAAATTCTTACTTTTCATGATGTCATTCCCTGTGGCACAGATCCCTTCTATACCTTTCCTCCGACCTTTCATGAAGAAGTTTATGAAGCCAAGTATTTTATTGCCTCGAATTCATTGTTTCTATTTGTATATGCTTTTTCTCATTATAATATCCAAACATGCTATCATTATAATGGATAAGGATCCCCATAGTCACTAGGAAGATAACAGCGTTTCATGCTCAGTCAGGCTTTCCTCTTTATTACATAAAATCTATGTGCTGAGAGCATCCCGCTTTTGCAAATGCAAATGTTCTATGGTGTAACCTTCCTTATCCTACCTCTCCAATAGATTTTATGAACTTTACATATAATCCAGAATTCATTCTTTCACAAATTTTATTTTTGCTAAACTCCTCCACACCTTATCAAGTAGTGAATTCAGCCTCTGAATAAAGTCTCCTTTACAGAGGAGATGATTGTAGTGGCATTCAACTTATTTATTAGAATATGGTCTACACACCCTGTTGCTTAACAGAGAGCTATCATGGTAATGGAAAGAAAGAATTTGGAAGGCATTGTTGGTAAAAGCAGCTGGTAGACATTGAGTTTCTCCATGAAACATGAAATAAATGAGTCCAGTTGCCTTGCGTGATTTTAAAAGGTATGTTTTTACTCCCTATGGACCTAGAACAGAAGTATGCATCTAGAAGTTGAAAAAATAACCTGAGACCCTTTAAAGAAGAAAACATTACTTGAATGTGACTAAAACATGACTGACTTCAAATTTGGGCAAAAGAGTTGTTTCTACTTTTGTAGGTCAGGGCTGTTTTCTACATTGGATGCTTTATTAGTGAACAGATTGGTTCTTCTCTGGCAGATCCTCATTTGTCTCTTAATTTAACATCAGTCTAATCAAATATTGGTACCTATCTATAAAAAGCCTTCAAGGAAGATTTGTTCACACTTAGCTTAATAAAATAGAATCGTTAGCATAATTGGTTTGTTTAATCACAATTACATATTTTCCCAGAAATTTTCGATGTCATTTGTTGTTCATTTTTCTATTTAAAGATTCACACATTTTCTTATTTGGGGCTGAATATCTAGACATGAAGAAAATAAAATGAAACGGGTTATTACCATCACAATCAATGAATTGCCACTTGTGGTTACTAGTATTATTTTCTGACATATGGATCCTAAAAGATTCACCATGCATGATATAAAGAAGATAGAGTTGAATTATTCTCAGTTACTAGATCCCAGAAATCTTTTAGCATCATCTTTTAGCTAGTTATACTTGACAAATCTTTTTCAAAACAAAATTTGGTTTGTTTGCATAAAATGGATATGTATTCTTGCTTCATACTTAATTTTGTGCATATTGTAGACCAGAGTTTTGCATTTTAATTGCCTATTCATTATAACTGATCAACTAAATAGATCCTCCCCATGTTCATCCCACTAATTGCCTACTCACTTGTTTGTATAAATTGTCTATACGTTTATGTTACCATACGATGAATAAAAAGATTTATTTTCTACTCACCTGATACAAATTGTCACAACTATAGTTGAATAGTTAAATAGATATGACAATAAATGATATTTTATTTTCTAAATTCTAGAATTTAATTTGTCACTCAGTAAATAAAATATTGTTTTACTTATAGACTTTATTAAGGAAAACAGCCCAGGATTTGTTTACATTTTGCGTAATGTTACAATCAAAAAAATCAACCAGTACCAATTAATTAATTGATAATTACTTGATTATTTAACAAAAAATTACTTGAAAATGATCCCCCAAATTTAATGAATGAAACAAATAAAAATATGGCCAAATCCCAATGCAACGTCATAGAAGGCAACAGTGTTCATAAGAATGAAATTTTATTACTATGCATATAATGTATGCAAAGTATAATTCTCAGAAGCACTAGTTGAAACTGGGTTTATCAAATGTGAAGAATATCACAAAATTGAAGATAGTATGAAAAGAGAGACAATAATATAGGCATTCCATTATCATTCTTTCACTGGGTCCTAGAATTTTCTCGAGCTGCTGGTCAGGATGAAAGAGGAATGGAGACATAAGAATAATTGCTGCTTGATGGAAAAATATAAGACCTGTAAGCACAGGCTAGCTGAACTTTCTTTTCCCCTGTGCTGCAGCGAAATAATATGCCATTTGGTATTTTCCCTAGAGATAGCAAATGATCCATGGACAGAAAGCAAACACTTGTTTTACAACAGTATTTATTGTGAAAAATACAGAAAATATTTATTCCAAATTTTATTTAAGTAATGGTTTGGTTTATAGAACAATGTAAAGGATTGATCTGTATCAAAATTTGAAACACTGAAACAAATATCATTGATGAAATTTTTGTTTTATAGTGTTTAACAGAATAAGTATGTTATTTTATATTTTTAGGCAGAAAAATATTACCAACGAATATATGTTGTGAATAAATAAAATGGCTCTTCTGATTCTTCCTCTGCAGATTGGCATCCCAGAATTATTATCTTGGTCAACTAAAGACTTAACAATGTGATTTTTACTTTTCCTCTGTAATTATTTGGATGCATGGCATTTACATGTGGATTAGCTTACGGAAAGATTAAACATAAATGTTCTAATAGCTACTATTCTTATGTATGGATTATTTTAATATTTCTTAGGGTTTTTATTTATGTATTGTGCCATGTGAATTAATGTTAACAGTCTGGTTTTTTAGTGACTGATTGTTAAGGGCCATGTTCTGAGTAAAGATTCTAATTTTTGGAAATAAATATTACTAGCTGCCTGTTGATTTTTCTAAATTTTATTATCGAAAAGCACATCTTCCTTTTAAGCAAGCTGAAACCCCAAAATAAAATCTAAAAGTCATTGCTAATCCTAAGCATCTAATAGGGCTCCTTCATCTAAACATTTGGATCAGTTTTGTATATTCAAAGGCATTTCTGGGGCTGAGTTCATAAGGTGGGAGCTAAAGAGAGCTGGATATTATAGTGAGAAGCTGGAGTTAGGAATAGTCTGAGAAGGATGGATTGGGCAAAGGAGAAAAAAAATGAGGGCTAAGGGAGAAGAGAGTCAGCAATATCACCAAAACTGGATGCTCCATGGGTTCACATATTTGTTGAAAACCCAGTTGCAGGCTAAACAAAAGCGCTCAGAAACAGGAAAATCCAATGTTCAACTTTCAGTTCTTGGCCTTGTGTATATAAATCCCATGTTGATTTCTAACATTTAATGATGACTTATGTTGATATAAAAGCTTTCTGTCAGTGCCTTTCTTTATTGACTTCCATCTTTTTGTAATTTCTCATTTATTTTTTGTTGACAAATAATTATACATATTCATGGAGTGTTTAGTGATGTTTCAACACATATAATGTATAGGGATCAGATCTAGGTACTCTGCATATACATCATCTCAAAAATTGATCATTTCATTGATATTTATCATTTTCTTTACACCTATCATATCCTATTTCTAGCTATTTGAAACTATATCATATATTATTATTACCTATACTCATCCATTGTACATTAGTATAGAACACTAGAACTTATTCCTTCTATTTAGCTGTAATTTTGTGTCTTTTAACAAATCTCTCCCTATCCTTTCCTTCCCCCATTCTTCCCAGCCTCTGGTATCCTCTGTTCTATATTTTTCACTCCCATGAGATTCACTTGTTTCAGTTTCCACATATAAGTGAAAACATGTGACATTTAACTTATTGTTTCTGGATTATTTCACTTAACATCATGTCCTCCAATTCTATGCATGTTTCCTTGAACCACAAAATTTAATTTTTTGTGACTGAATAGTATTCCATTGTGTATATATACCAAAAATTTTAAATGCATTTATCTATTTTTGGACACCTAGGTTGATTCCATATCTTGGGTCTTGTGAATAGTCCTAAAATAAACATGGGGGTATAGCTGTCTCTTCAGTATACTCATTTCCTCTCCTTTGGATAAATGCCCAGTAGTGGGATTGCTGGATCATATGGTAATTCTACTTGTAGTTTTTTAAGGAGCCTGCATACTCTTCCCATAGTGGCTGTACTAGTTTACATTTTCGCCAACAGTGTGTAAGAGTTCCCTTTTCTCTGCATACTCGCCAGCATTGTTTTTTTTTTTTCTTTCAGTATTATTTCTTATATTTGTCTGCCATTTGTATGTCTTTTGAGAAATGTCTGTTCAGATCATTTGACCATTTAAAATTGGATTGTTTACTTTTATGCTGTTGAGATGTTAGATTTCCTTATATATTCTGTATGTTAATAGTCAGATGAGTAGTTTGCAAATATTTTCTCCCATTCTGTAGGTTGTGGTTTTACTTTGTTGATTATTTTCTTTGTTTTTCAGAAGATTTTTAGTTTGATATGCTCCCATATGTCTGTTTTTGCTTTTGTGGCCATGTTTTTGAGGTCCTATTCATAACATCTTTTTCAAGATCAATGTCTAGATGTGTTTCCCATGTTTTTTTCTAGTAGTGTTTAAAGTTTCAGGTCTTAGATTTAGGTCTTTAAGCTCTTTCGGGTTGATTTTTGTATATGGAGAGAGGTGGAAGTCTAGAGTCATTCCTCTGCATATCCAGTTTTCCCAGCACCATTTATTAGAGGCTATCCTTTCCTCAATGAGTGTCCTTATCACCTTTGCTGAAAATCTGTTGGCTATAGACATATAGATTAATTTCTGGGTTCTCTGTTTTGTTCCATTAGCCTAAGTGTCTATTTTTATGCCAGTACCATGATGTTTTGGTTACTACAGCATTATAGTATTTTGAGGTCTGGTAAGGTGACCTACTGTGTTCTCTGCTCAGGGATGCTTTGGTTATTTAGGGTCTTTTGCAGTTCTATAGAAATTTTAGAATTTGTTTTCTATTTCCGTGAAAAATGTTATTGGTATTTTGATAGGGATTGCATTAAGTCTGTAGATTGCTTGGAGTAATATTGTCATATTAACAATATTAATGATTCTGATCCATGAGCATGAGATTTTTTTTTCCATTTATTTGTATCCTCTTCAATTTTCTTTAGTCAGTGTTTTGTAGTTTTCCTTGTAGAGGTGTTTTACCTCCTTGGTTAAATTTATTCATAAGTTTTTTTTTTATAGTTATTGTAAATCAGATTGCCCTCTTGATTTCTTTTTCAGCTAGTTCATTGTTTGCTTATAGAAATGCTTCTGTATATTACTTTTGTATCCTGAAACTTTATTGAACTTGTTTATGGAGTTCTAAGTGCTTTTTGGTAGAGTCTTTAGGTTTTTTTTTTTTGTATGTAAGATCATGCTATCTGCTGTTGGCTTACATTTTAACTAATGACCATAACTGAGTGCCATGTTTGTGTTGATACAGAGAAGAAAAGGCACGACATGCAGAAGACATCCTAACTCTTTTTAATGTAATTGTGTAAGAACATGTAGACTCAGAGGTGAGCATGAGAAACAGTTCTCATGCTCCCTAGAAATTTGCAGAAATCTTTGATGGTACACTGTTCTTTCCTCAGGGCATCAGTAGAGAAAGGGCTTGAGGCAATCATCCCTCATTCTAAAAAGTTGGGTAACTGCAGCAGACACTGTTTCATAAATATTTAAAATTATAAGGAATAATGACATAAACAGGTTTAGGAAAATTGAATTCCACTCTCTGCAGTAGCCACAATCTTCCAAAACAAATCCTAGCCATCGCATTCTAGCATTTTTCTTGTGAGAAATATGCATTCCTTCAACAGTTTGGTAAGTAACTACTACGAGTCTACTTTATACCAGAAACTGTATTAGGTTCTGGAAATGTGAACATGAATAAAATTGTCACTACCCTTAAAAACTTCATAGTTCTGTTTTTCTTTCGGAGAAAAACATATAGATAATTACAATGTGGTGTGATATAAGAAGAATAGAGTTATACATAAACTGTGGTAGGTATCCAAGAGAAATAGAAAGTAATTATTACTGTGACCACTGGCAAATTTTTAGAGTAAAGGCAGAATTTATTGGGAACTTCAGGTTCAAAATGTGGGGGACTGCATCCTGACCAAAATGGAGAAACCCGTCTCTACTAAAAATACAACATTAGCTGGGCGTGGTGGCGCATGCCTGTAATCCCAGCTACTCGGGAGACTGAGGCAGGAGAATCCCTTGAAACCGGGAGGTGGAGGTTGCGGTGAGCTGAGATGGCACTATCGCACTCCAGCCTAGGCAGCAAGAGTGAAACTCCATCTCAAAACACAAAAACAAAAACAAAAACAAAAAACGGGGAGACTGATAGCTACTTTTAATTCTTGTCTGTTCTCAAGTCTCACTGAAGTGACCTAAGAAATCCATAGCAATCCTGAAGAGCTGGGAAGGCTGCCATCAGAAGATCAGGAACTGTGGAAATATTAGGAAGGAAAAACTGATCAGTTTGGATTGGTGTTGAGGGGAGCTGTAGTAATTGAGAGACACTGCTGAAAACATCCAGTGCTGCTTTTCCTAAAGAAACACTGAGAGATGGTAAGATTAGTACAGTACACAGAGCCTGATGTTCAAGCACAGGAAAACTGGCCAGTAAGTCACTGAAAGATTTCTAGGCCAGCAATCACCCTTTACAGAGTGCCTACATGAAGTTTTTGCCTCCAGATTATAGCTATCAAATATAGATTTCTAAGTAAAACAGAGTCTACCACAGTGGACTCCCAGTTTGGATATCAGGCCTGAAAAAATAAGCAGGACTGGTAACTCCTGTCTTTTACAGTTTATGTCATGAAAATGTCATGGGCATGGAAGGAAGGTCATCGGTCCCTGTGCTGCATTTTCCTTCCCACCTTCAGCTTATGCAATTTTGAGTTATATTTACCGACAGACGAAAAGTGATTTTTCGCAAGTGCTGAGGAAACATAAGCTCCCTATATGAATTAATTCTAGATGCTAATGAGTAACTCTGAGGAAATAACAAAAAATCACTTCAAACAAAAGGAGGTCATAATGTAAACACATAACTAATCTCTGAAGAGACAGTTCATGCATAAAATGAAACTTTAAAATAAGTCTACTTAATATTCTTAGAGTGTTTTATGGGGAGATCATATCCAAACATAAAGTTATAAACATAAAGTGCAATCTGTTGATGGAGGGAGAATAAAGAATTTTAAAAATTGGAGAAATTAAAAATGATTATTATTTATAGAGGGCAGTAGAAAATTTGAATAGCAAAAGGGATATGGCTGATAACTAAACTATTAATCTAGAAGCGAATATATTAAGAACAAGTGCAATAATACAGAATTATTATTATATGAGAAAAGAGACAAAGAAGACAGATGTAAAACATCTGATGCCAATTTAACAGAAAATCTAGAAGACAGTATGTGAGGAAGAAAAAATAGTGTAGTAAGAGAAAAAATTCAGATCTTCCTTGAGACACAAAGAAATTTTCCAATATTTTAAGATAATATTGTGGAAGAGGAAAATAAAAAATATAGATTTAATAAACATTGGTAAAATTTATGAATTCCAAACTATAAAGAAAATCTAAAAGACAGAAGAGGATCCTTACAAATGAATTATTAGTTAAACTGGATGCTAAGGATTATGGCAAAATGTCTATAATTTAAAAACAGGATTTTGATCTTAGAATTCTATACCAAAATATAACTAAAAATAAAATCAGTATGCTACACGAGCACTTATGGGAAAAAATATTCAAGATAAGAATGCAGTAAAAAAATCAAAAAATGAATTCAAGAGTTAGACCTTGGGTATAAAAAGCAGTGGTGAGAGAAGGAGTCAGTAAAACTTCTAATTAAATTTTGAGTTGCTAATAATTTGGCTATGAAATTTTAAATGATTGTTAAGAAGAAACTCCTGACATATGTGAGACAAAGTAGATAGTAAAATTACTATTAATAGGGAGTTAGAATTCTACATAATATTAACAAAATGTGGGAGGATGGGCAGGGAAAATGACTACGCTGAGCTCATGGGGGTTTTTTTGTTGTTGTTTTGTGACACACGTTTTCACTCTGTCATCCAAGATGGAGAGCAGTGGTATGGTCACAGCTCACTGCAGCCTCAGCATCATGGGCTCCAGTGATCCTCCCACCTCAGTCTCCCAAGTAGCTAGGACCACAGGCATGTGCCAAGATGCCAGGTTAAGTTTTTAATTTTTTATAGAGACATGGTCTCCCTATGTGGCCCCCACTGGTTCCAAACTTCACACTCAAGTGATCCTTCCACCTTGGTCTCCCAAAGTCCTGGGATTATAGGCGTGAGCCACTGTGCTTGACTGAGTGCCTGCATTATACAATAGCTAGAGGTTGTGCATAAATCGTTTTTGCAATTAAGAAGAAACATTTTAAACATACTTTTATAAACTTAAGAAAAACTATCAATATAAAAAGAAATGAGAGTACTTCCCTATCATTCAAATAAACAAAAAAATGTAAAAAAAGAAACTTGATCAAAATAGAAAGTTTGGCAGGAAGAAGGTCAGCCTTACCTTGATGCCAAAATAAGGCAGAAAAAGCTCAGAGTAATGCCATTTATGAATGCAGAGATAAAATTTGAAATATTAAAAATTAATATTCGGAGTAAATCAAAGTTAATGAGTTCTAGTGTTCTTACCACTGTAGGCTGACTGTAGTTAACAATAATATGTATAATTTCAAAGAGGAAGATATTGAATGTTCCTAACACAAAGAAATAATAAATGTTTGAGATGAGGAGGTATGCTAATTACCCTGATCTGATCATTGTACATTATATGTATCAAAATATAACTTAGTACCTCATGAGTATGTATAATTATTTGTCAATTAGAAAAATACAATTTAAAAATGTTAACAAAAACTAATATTATAATATAATCATGATTTTTATTTCAGAAATGTAAAGTCAACTCAACAGTAGGAAATATATTAATATAAATTCCTACATTAATATATTGAAAGAGGATAAAATCAGTTATGTTACTTTTCTGAATCACAAAGACATTTCTGTTTGTAATTCTGCAAAGAAACCAGGAGAAAATTGCCTTAAAATTTGTATCTATACCAACTGCATCAAAACTATAGCTATAAAGTTAAGAAACACTTCAGATTTCTATAAACAAAATCGTAGAGCTAAAAGAAAATACAGTAGGAAAGATTTGAATTGTCTAAATTAATTGCTCCTTAATAGAAAGATTCAGTGTTGTAAAGATATTATTTATCTCAAATTATTATATAATCTCAATGCAATTTCTGTCAAAATTACATAGGACCTTTTTTCTTAAACTTTAAAATTTTATCCTAAAGTTTTCTTTTTTTGAAATGAAAATATTATAATAGCCAAGAAAAAATCAGATTCATCCACTTATTCAATATTATGTATAGTAGCAAAAAAGTCCTAAAGATTGATTTCTCAATTATGAAACATTGTGAAAAAAGAATAGTCAGTTATTGAGACATATTATATGATCCTATACAATAAGGAAAATGGGAACAATTTTAGTGATATATGTAAAAACAAAATGTCTGTACTCTATAAGGGCAAACATAAAAATAAGAATACATGAGGACAAAGAAAGGCAAATGCCATGAAAAAACAGTGTGTTAGAATTGAACATAACAACACTTCTTGGTCTCAAAATATCTAATATGGTTGATGTGTCATCTCGCAATATAACAAATATGAAAAATACAGCAGGTGGGATGGTAAATAATTTATATACTCAGAAAACATTAAACAAGAGCTTATTTTTCTTTTAAAGTAATTGGTTTAGAATGCCTTCTTTTTTGTTTAAAAGAAAGTGATATAGAATTACCGCCTGTAATCCTAGCACTTTGGGAGGCCGAGGCAGGCGGATCACGAGGTCAGCAGATCACGAGGAGGAGATTCATGGTTAGAGACCTGGTAATTTTCTTTTCTCTCTCTCTCTCTCTCTCTCTCTCTCTCTCTCTCTCTCTCTCTCTTTCTTTCTTCGAAGTCTCCTTCTGCCTGTCGCCCAGGCTGGAGTGCAGTGGTACGATCTCGGCTCACTGCAAGCTCCGCTTCCTGGGTTCACGCCATTCTGCTGCCTCAGCCTCCCAAGTAGCTGGGACTATAGGCACCCGCCACTACGCCCAGCTAGTTTTTTGTATTTTTAGTAGAGACGGGTTTCACCGTGTTAGCCAGGATGGTCTCCATCTCCTGACCTCGTGATCCGCCCACCTCGGCCTCCCAAAGTGCTGGGAATAAGTGTGAACCATCGCACCAGGCCTAGAATAGCTTTTGGCTCACGCTGAGCTTACTGTTCATAAAAACCTGTTGGTCTTTTTCAAATGAATTACTTAAGTTATACTTCATCTGTTCTGCGTTTGAGAAATCATTTTTAAGGCTCAAGGGTAGGCCTAAAATATATCTCTGATTTAATCTTATTAGTTTTTAGTCTGTCAAAAGAATTTTAAATATTGATTGCCACTCTATATGTTACCTGGTTAACTCAATTTTTAGTTATATGTAAATTTAATTAGGATATCATTTATGTCTTCTCTCAAGTTAATAATCAAAATATCAAGTTGGTCAGGATCTCATTGCCATATCACTAGAGCAAACTAGGCTGGCATGATAGGGATGGCTGTCTAGCTAGCTACAGCCTAGCTAACTGTATTCTTGTCCCATCCATACTTTATTACTGTAGTCTCAAAAATATCATGAGAGATTTTGTTATATCTCTTCCTAAAGGAAAAATACTTCATCAGTAGGAAGGCTTTCAGATTGCTGTTTGCTTTTTTAAAACCAGCATAATTGTCCTTTTTGAATAGCCTTATATGGAGTCTAAATTTATGAAGCATAGCCTGGTAGAGCTGCTGTGTTTGAAATGACAGTGGAAAGACGGAAACCTACTCTCATCACACCTGTTTCTCTGAAGCCCTTCCTACCTCTTGGCTGCTCACAAGCCTCAGGGATGCAAGAAAAACATTTGATGACAGTGATTTATAGTGTCCCATCATATTTATCAGCAGAATCAGCTCCACTTTCAAGGAAATAAGGCCAGCTAGGGAGGGAGTAAACTAGGTGAACACATGCTCATGCTTGAATGCCCACTGTTCTATTTGAAGTACTCCTTAAAAGCTGTTTAATACTTTTATTAGGTAATACAATAAAATACTTTTATTTTATTAATAAAATTGTACTAGCAATACTTTCAAGTTTACTGATATATGTGTGTGTGTGTGACATATATATTCTCCTTTTATAATAGTTGAATTATAATTAGTACAAAGGCCAAATCCTGGTGTCTGCTATGTCTTCTTACAATTTTCAGTTAAAATATTTTGAAAGATCAAGAGACAAAAATTGCAATGACATGGGAAACTAAAAATAAGAATAGACCATATGCTACTCTATGAAGGGAATTTCCAATGACTTTGTATGCACATTCAGTTGTAGACACATTCCACTCAGTGTACCAGAATTGCACAGACAGCTGCATCTCCTATGTCTGCTCTTTTGTGACTTAAGGATTACGTTGACCAGAAAATCTGGCAGCCGCTCTCATCCTGATGCACAAGAACTTCCATGGAAGATAATTTACTCATTATCCTAACTCTAAAACATACAAAAAGGACAATTCTACTAAAAGTCTTTTTAAAAAAGTGAACATCTACTTGTAAAAGCACATATTTTGATAATTGAAAAAAAATTGGAATTATGCACGATGGCGGGGTATAGGCATCTGTAAATAAATAATTTGTGATGATGCATAGAAGCCCAGTATATACATACTAGGTGCATGTTGTTGTTTTCCCCTTTTTCATGTAAAGCCAGACAAAACATATTGTAATATAGCTGCAATTGATTTGGGTGATACATTTTTTATTTAAACAAGCTTTTAAAGACATACACTTTTGAATTTTACTTATTTATTACCACATTTTGGATTTTATTTTCCATCGTCGTGTGCTGAAACTATTTTTATGAGTTTACTCCTTTGGCATTACATAAAAATTGGAAATTGCATTAATGTAGAATATTCAATATTCAAATTTCATTCAGAAGTTACAATTTACAATTTATAACATAATCAAAAGTAGAGAAAGGGGCAAGTATTGCATAATATCCTGCGTTACGCAATTATCTCAGGAAAAGTCTTGTATGCTGGTGCTGGCTGAGCAAATAAGAATCATTTAAGCCGTTCCCAATGATAGATGTAATTTTGTATGTACTTTCCTTGTGCAAAAAGAACTACAGTACAGTCTGACTCTTTATTGTAGTTAAACAGGCTAACTAGTGCAGTAGTCTCCTTAGTACACTGGAACAAATGACATGACTCTCTATCTATCCATCTGCCTGCCTATCCATTTATCCACACCAGGGACTGCATGCATTACCCCATTCTGAACACATTTCCTCAGACAGCTCTAGAAACAAAAGCGGTAATTCATCAGTACATGTAGACTAAGTATCTGGATACAAATAACTGATGTAATCTTTTGTAAAATAAAGCATCAGAATAAAGGTCTTAAGGATGAGTATATAGGGTAGTATTAAACAGGATGACATGGGGTTTATGGAAAGGTTTTTCAACATAAAGGCAAAGAAGAACTATCCTGAAGAATCAGAGAACAATATGTTTCTGAAAATAATTTTCTGTGAGTATAAGAGTGAAATGTTTAAGAATATTTGTCTTACTTTCCTACGAAAAGTCCAGTAACACAGCCAGTGTGAGATAGAAACAGGGACTGATATTAGTATCTCTGGCTACAAACAATAATTCTGACATGGGTTCACTTAAGCAACTTTCTCGTATACCTAGAAGTATGGAAGCAGAGTGGATTGTCATGTAGGCTCATTACAAAGGTCAACTTGTCATCAGGGCTTCTGTGTTTTTCCAGCCTCATTGTGTTGGTTCTCTGTTTTCAGAATGATTTACTGCATGATCGTGAAGGCTTTTATGAAGATGGCTCAACACTTTCATGTATCTTTCTTTCTTT
>NW_012102155.1:2531642-2553266 GCF_000951045.1 Mandrillus leucophaeus
TCTTTCTTTCTTTCTTTCTTTCTTTCTTTCTTTCTTTCTTTCTTTCTTTCTTTCTTTCTTTCTTTCTTTCTTTCTTTCTTGCCTTCTTTCCTTCCCTCCCTCCTTCCCTCCTTCTCCTTCCTTCCTTCCTTCCTTCCTTCCTTCCTTCCTTCCTTCTCCTTTTCAGAGTTTTGTTCTTGTTGCCCAGGCTGGAGTACAATGCCATGATCTCGGCTCACTGCAACCTCCACCTGCCGGGTTCAAGCGATTATCCTGCCTCATCCTTCCAAGTAGCTGGAATTACAGGCACCCATTACCACACCCAGCTAATTTATATATGTAGTAGGGATGGGGCTTCACCATGTTAGTCAGGCTGGTCTTGAACTCCTGACCTCAGTAAATCCACCCACCTCAGCCTCCCAAAGTTCTGGGATCACAGGTGTGAGCCACCGCGCCTGGCCCCTAAGTCTCTTTCTTAGGAAAGCAAAGCATTATGCAAAAGCAGTCAGTTAACTGTTTTCACACTGACCTCAGTTGGACCATATGAATTTTCCTTAGGCAATTGCTGAATAATCATGTAAAATATAAACAACTATGTAACTGTGTAAAATAACTATGACTTGCCTAGACAAATTATCTGAGGAGGTTCTGAAATCCATTACAGGGCCATGGAGAGGGGAAAAGATGGTAAAATAAGAGGTTATAGAAGATAACTCCCTAAAATAGAAAAATAAAAATCCACGTTGGAAACAGTAAAGAGCAGGAATAAAACTGCAAAAATTGAACTGGTAATAATAAACTTAAGAAGCTCTCCCAGTGTTCTAAATAAAGGGATTTAAAACTTTAGAAAATTAAAAATATAGAAAGCATAAAATATAAACTAAAACTTGTGCTTATTAAGATAAAGCAAGAAAAAATGTATAAGAGACTAATCAAAAACATAAGGCAAAACCATTTTCTTGGTATGGCAATGGTGGTTTGAATATGACACCAAAAGCACAAGCAATGAAGGTAAAAGTAAGAAAGTGGAACTACATCGAACTAAAAAGTTTCTGCACAGCAAAGGAAGCAATCAACAATATGTAAAGGCAACCTACAGAATGGGAGAAAATATTTGTAAACCATATACTGAAAAGGGATTAATATCCACACTATATGGTGATTCACCCAACTCAATATCGAAATAACAAACAAAACACACATACTACACATGCACATAAATAAACCAAAACTATCCCTCCAGAAAACTATCCAAATAACCAATTAAAAAATTGGCAAAGGACCTGAATAGGCATTTTTTCAAAAAAGATACATACATAGCCAGTGGGTATATGAAAAGGTGTGCAATATCACCAATCATCAGAGAAATGCAAAGCAAATTGTAATGAGATCTCACCTCACACCTGTTAGGATGGCTATTATTTAAAAAGATAAGAGATGAGGCTGGGTGTGGTGGCTCATGCCTGTAATTCCAGCCACTTGGGAGGCTGAGGCAGGAGAATCGCTTGAACCTGGGAGGCAGAGACTGCAGTGAGTCAAGATGGCACCACTGTACTCCAGCCTGGAGACAGAGCAAGTCTTTGTCTCAAAAAAAAAAGAAAGAAAAAAAAAAAAAAAAGAAAAAGAAAAAGAAAAAGAAAGGTAAGAAATGATAAGTGTTGGTGAGGCGTATGACAAAAAAAAGGGACGCCTTGTACATTGTTGGTGGTTATATAAATTAGCACAACCTTTATGGAAAACAGTAAGAAGTTTCCTCAAAAAGTTAAAAATAAAATAAGTGTACAATCCAGCAATCCCTCCTCTGGGTATAGATCTGAAATAAGTAAAATCAGTATCTTGATAAGATACATGCACCCTCATGTTCATTGCAGCATTATTCACAATAGCCAAGAGACTTAAAGTTTTCACTGACAGATGAATGAATGAAGAAATTAGTATCCAAATACAATGGAATATTATGCAGCCATAAAATGGAGAAAATTGTGCCATTTGAGACAACATGGATGAGGACATTAAGCTAAGTGAAATAAGCCAGACATGGAAAGAAAAATACTGGGTGATCTTAATTATACATGGAATCTAAAAATGTTGAATTCGTAGCAGAGAGTAGAACAATGGTTGCTAAGGATTGGAGAGTAAGAAGGGATTGGGGGAAGTGGGTGAAAGGGCACAAACCTTAAGTTATGAGTTGATTAAGTTATGGGGATCTAATTACAGCATGGCAACTATTATTAATAATACTGTATCATTTACTTGAAATTTGATAAGAAAGTAGATTTTAAGTATCCTGGTAACTATGAGTGGTGTTCAATACGTTAATTTGGTTGTGGTAGTAATTACACTGTATAAATTGTGTAATTATTATATATATAAACGTTATATAGGTACACACACATTTGATATTATCATTTGATATATAAATGTATATACAAATGTATATATATTTGATAGCTATAAATGTATGTACATTTATATATACACATTTGTGTATATACACACATTTTATATATACATATATACACACACACATCAAATCATCAGGTTGTACACCTTGAATAAACACATTTTTTACTTGCCAATTAAATTTTTTTAATAAAAAAAGGAAACAGCAAGGGTCATTCATTTGCAAAAAATAAAAATAAAATAAAATAAAAGCAGAAGAAAGGGAAAGAAAAAAAGAAAATAGAAAAATATTTCCATTTCTATAAGGTAAAATTAACTTGAGCCTGCAGATTTAAAGTGGCCCCATATATTCCAGGAAAAATGAAATGAGTAGTAAGAGACTCACAAATTCTGTATATATTTAGTTAGGAGAAATGACGTACAAATAACATAAAAAAGAACAAAGTTATACCTGTCTCAGACTTTAATTGTACAACACTAAATTGTAAACAACAATGCCTGTAGAATTTTTAGAAGAAAAAATTGCAACCTGGAAATTCTATGTGCAGCATCATTACCAATCTAGTTTGAAAGCAACATAACAACTATGTGTTTATGGCTTCTGAAAATGTACTATTCATTTTTGCTTTCTGTAACTAAAAATATACTTAAGTTAATTACACAATATAGAGAAAAGTCTGGTATTCTTTTTTTCTGAGGTAAAATGGTAAGGACTCAAGATTCATATACTCATCTAAGATGTCATTCCTATGTAATGACAACAGAAGAATTTTCTTAGGTTTGAAAAGCTCTATTAAACTTGAGACTTACATATTCTTGTAGAAAAAGACATTCTTTAGTCACTTTAAGAAACTAAAAATAGTAATCTGGTAATACAAAAGGACTGATTATCTTTTTAAACTTAAAGCTACATAATTGGATGAAATACAAACAACTGTAGTAGTATTCTTATTCACTTGAATGCAAAGCTACAAAATTAAATGTTGATATCAGAAAAAATATTCAAATCAAAAATCATTACTGGACACTGGATGGTTATTTTATATTGATAACTCTACTAATACCTTAAAACAGAATAAAAATGTTAAGCATTATATAGAGATGTTTACCAATAAAATGACTACTGACTCATACAAAACTCTTCTACCTTACTGAGATACAAATATAAATCAAAATAACCATAAATCATTTTCACCCTTAAATTGCAAAATCTTAAGTAATTTTGTGACTCCATTCATTTGAAGATCCCATGGGAAGGAATTGTTGTACATGTACATTGAATGAAACTCTGAAAAGCAGTTGAATAATGTACATAGAGTCATTCTATCTCAAATCATAATGAAGGAAGGAATGCTAAGGCAACATCTAAAAAATAATAAATACTTCTGTGTAATGATGTTCATCATAGTTTATTTATAACGGTGCAAAACTGGAGACAAATATCACTGGAAGAGAAGGGTTAAAGAAATTACTTTCCATATACAAAATGCATCATTATGTAGTTATTAAATAGATGTTTTTGAATAGTTATCATTGCATTGAACAATGCTTACAGTTTAAGACAAAGCTGATTAATCCTGATGAATAATTTTATAATCATACTATCACTACGTAAAAGTACATATAAAATGTCAGGAAGAAAATATGTTGTGGTGACCACAGTTGACACTGAAAGGTAAAAGTACAAGTAATTTCTTTCCTTCCTCTTAATACCTTTCTACATGCTCTAATTTCCTACTCCCAATGTTAATTATCTTAATGAATATAAGATATAAATAATTAAAATGAAAGAAAAAATTACTTTTTTTCATTTCCAATTTCTTCCATTTTTAAGGCATCCTCAAAGATTGTGGTGGTTTTGTCACTGACTCTCAAGTTCTTTTGCTCCCCTGATATGTGATTTTTCTGAGACTGGAGGATTACAAAGGCTTTATATTTTCACACTATCTCCTAACCTGTCTTGCTTTTCACTTTCCTCCTAACCACATTTGCTATCCTTTTGCCATCTTGGAGAACATTCTCTTGGTTGGAGAAGGTGGAAGCTAAATAGGAGTCAATTAGTTTTCTTTTCCTTTTGTCATCTGTTACTGTTGTACCATGTGTTTCCCATAGCCTGCCTTCCCTCATCTTCTTCTGACTCTGAATTTAGCAAAAAGAAGAAAGGTCCACTATTTTGTCTTCAGAAAGTTTTGCAAACTTGAACTCACTTTGAATATTCAACCTCCTTCTTAGAGATTCAAACCAATCTTCTAATTTAATCCTTAGTTTCATTTTCCTAATTTCTCCCTGAATCCCTTTCCTGTGTTCATTGAAAATCTGAGCTCATCAAAGAGTGTCCTTTGCAACTACAATGAGTTTTGTTGTTGTTGTTGTTGTTGTTGTTGTTGTTTTGTTAATATGTGGCCCTTTAAACGAGATCAGTCCATTCACCAATCATTCACCGTTGAATGATTATACTTTTGGGCCATATTTAGCAACTGTTTTCTCTCTTTGGTCACTTCCTTTTATGCTAACTGCTTTGTATCTTATGTTACTTTCCCAAACTCTGGGTGCTTGTACATGGTTCACATACATACCTTCACAGGGCTAGCTGGTAAAAGGTGGAGAACTGGAAAGCCCAAAGCACACTTACAGGGAAGGCAGTCATTACTTACCCATTACTTAGCCACCTCTGGCTCATTGCCATGCAGGACTGATGGTCCATTGTGGTAAAATCCTCTGATTTTAAAAAAGATGCTGAAAATCTGAGTGTGTGTGCCCGCACGTGCGTTTGTGGGGAAGAAAGAGAGAAAGAGAACAAAAGGAGAAGAAAGAGAAAGAGAAAGAAAGGAAAGGAGGAAGGAAAGAAGGAGGAAAAAATGAAACAAGGAAAGAAAAGAAAAGAGAAATCTTTATAATTTTAATATAAGTAGTTAATAAATTTTTTTTTCAGGTCAACTGTCCACAGAAATTACAAAAACAAAACTTTGTATGCTAAATTTGGTTTGAGACCTATAGGTTTTAACCTCTTATACCTACTTGAATTTATTTTCCTACTCTATCCCTCTTAGTCCTGGCATTTGGATTTCAACTTTCTTAAAGTATCTTCCATAGCTCTATATCCTACAACATCTTGGTGTCACCAGCTCACAAGGCTCATCTGTGTGTGTGTGTGTGTGTGTTTGTGCACGCACATGTGTATGTGAAGAAAATAGATATAGATACTGATATTTGACTTGTTTCCCAACAGTATCCTCTGGCCTGGTATCTTTATGATCACAAAGCAAGAACTTACTTTTATTGAGTATCCACATATACAGGCTTCTCAGTCACAGCATGGCTCAGGACATAAAACAGGTTAGGGAAACACGAACTCTCAGGTGCTAGAGTGTCATGGACCCTTCATCTTCCCTCCCACCCTTGCTGCCCTGGCCACCTCTGTTCTAAGGTCTACTCATTTCTTTATTGTTTATCTTGACCCTAACCTAGCACCTGAATCTTGTTAACTGAATTTGGTCCCCTCATTTTGACCTTTGGTCTTTTCTAGGGACATGACCTTTAAATCGCCTCTGGGTGCTCACTTTTCTTCATTATTGCAGGTTACTACAGCAACCCCGATTCCAGTACTGGATGATGTGGATGATTTCATAAGCGAATATACTCTAACATCCAGTGAAAGGAGATCCCTCCCAAAATCTTCAGTAATCAATTCTGTGTGTATTAGAGAATGTACCTTTCCTACAAATTTTTCAAAAATAACTTTTCTGAAATCCAAGGTACAAATCAGTTCATATTATTGTTATCAGGTTGCGTATATTTTTGCTAACCGCTGTCCAAAATGCTTTATAAGTAGTAATTCATTCAATTTCAAGAACAACCCAATGAACTAGTTATGATTATTTTCAGAAGCAGAAACTGAGGCACTGAATGAGTAAGTAACAGGCATTCAGCTAGCATCAGAGGTAGAATTTGAACCTGGCAAGTTGGGCTTCAGAGGCATAGTCTTAACAACCACACAATATTATCTATCTCTCCCTACCTTGTTGTAAACTCAAAGATGACATCATTACTTTCTCCCCAGGTTCCCGTCATTTCTACTGCTTTCATCAGTTCTCGTGCAGCAGAATGAGGTCCCAACAGGGTTTTCTCTCATTGCTGCCTCCACCCTCTGCCTTGTGAGCAATGAAACTAATCAGCTCAGCAGGGCGTGCTAAGAACTTTTTGATGCTCCACCTTTAGCAGAATCAGGCTTCCAGCAGCTATATTGATAGTTGAAGCTACTTCTACTTGCTTCAGCACCAGTTTTGTGCTTTATTGATTATTTACTTTTTATCCCATAGCTCTGAATGAAGTGTCCTTCTAAAACTGCATCGATATATATACTTTTATTTTTAACCCAATCCTACTCTTCTGCTCTATACATTGTCATTTATGTCCAGGTTAAACTGTGTTTATATACAATGCTACTTCCGCTCTTCCTTATTTCAGAGTCTCTCTGACAGACCTTATTCACTCACTTAAGGTTTAAATGGAAACATATTTCTATGGTTTCGAAATCTTTATTTCTGAGTCCACATGGAGTCCTAAGCTGCACACGAACCCAAGGAAGTAACTCCTGGCCCTATCTTCCCACAGGCACCTCAAATGCAACACTTCCACAACTGAACTCATAATCTCTCCTTCATAACTGCTCCTTTTTTCTCCCAAGTTTACCACCTATCTGATTGTCTCACCTAAAAATATTGGCTCCATTTCCCTGCCCATCTTCATGAGAAACACATGAAAAGAGTAGCTGGTGATCATCACACCCATTTTCACATCTCACACACTGTTCTTTGCTCAAGGAGACCTGGATAATCACCTAACTACAACAGTGAGTGTCACCAATACCTTCCATGTTGCCAAGTCCAACAGTCACTTTTCTGTCCTTATGTATTTTATCTCTTAGGCACCTTTGATGTACTTATTCACTTTTTTTCCCCTCTTGGTTGTTATGATGCCACACTCTGTTGAATTTCTTATTCTCATATTGGTTGCTCATTTCAGGTTTCTTAGCTGACTTTTCCTTGCATTGATCTCTAAATGTTTAAAGTTTCTCCAGCTGAGTCCTTCAGTTTTATGTTTGTTTGTTTTTTAATTGTTGTCATAAAAAATTGCCACAAACTTAGTGGCTTAAGACAGCATAAATTTATCATCTTACTGTTCTGCAGGTCAGAAGTCTGACCCAGACCTCCCTGGACTGACCTCAAGGTGTCATCAGAGGTGTGTCCCTTTCTGAAGGGTCTAGAAGAGAACAATTTTCTTGTATTTTCCTGCTGTATATTCAGAGTTAGCAACCAAATACCTATATATTTAACTTTAAGGATCTTACTTAAGTAAACACCTAATAGTCACACTCTATTAGAGTGGTTAACAGAAATATAACTAAAATGATGGCTTTGTCTGTACTTCAGGTTTTATAAATCTATAAGTGTTCAAAATAAATTAATTAGGTACATATAAATAGAATAATTATGTTTATAAATAAACTTTTAATGTAACTCAAAACCTTAAAATTATGCTAAATTAAATGATAAATACTAATTAGATATCTGACTCATTTTCAAATAAGACAAAATACTAAAACATAAATTACCAAACACAAATATAAGTTTGTTCTTGGCTTCTTAAATTTTACAGAAAGACTAAATATATTTGGTTTTTATTATTACATGTAAAATTATGTTATGGGAAAAACATATTCCTAAAATTTTAAAATAGCCCTCACGTAGAAACCACTGATATGTGACAGACAATTCAAAATTTCTTGCTTCCTAAGTTTTAACTAAAAATTAAGGTTGCCAAGAGTTAAAAATTAAAATTAATATAGAATTCTGTATACAAAATGTACCCAAAAAAGATGTGGTTTTGACTTAAAAAACTATTTAAATAGACATAAAGTATATATTTTTAAAAAAGAAAAATTTTGTCTAATTCAGAGGTTATTTAAAGGTTGTTTTTAAAATATGGGTTTACAAAACAAATAAAAACAAGATTTAAGAAATCACTAAGTAAAAGGAAAAGATAAAAATGTTATATGTATGAAAATATATTTTGGGTATCAAAAAAGGTTGTAGAAAGAAAATCATTTAAAATAAGCAATAATAATATAAGATAACTTTTTGTCCTAATGAAAAATGACTGGTCAAATTTTAAAAAGTATAGGAAAAAACAGAAAATATACACATGTCATGAGAAGTCTAAGTCACAAAAGGTTTGGAAAGGACAAATTTATAGAGGAAATTTTGTACATGATCAAGTTGTCTACAGTTAAAAGGAAATTATTTTTTTCTTTCTGAAGATTGAGCTTTGATATTAAAAATACACTAATACTAAAGTATAAATTTGGTCTCCTATATTAGAATAGCAAGGTTTTCCTAAAGTATTAATCTACTCAGTAAAACTTGCAAGAGGTTTTGATTTAATTCTAAAGTCTGTTTTTTTAAAAATAAACTTTTCAACCATCTCCTAAACTGTGGATTTACAGTTACAAGCAATGTTTTTCTTGATTCTATACTCTTGGCTTCTCTTGATGTGTCTAAATTTTTCTATGTAAGCAGGAAATTTCCCACGCTTTTACTAAAAGTCATGTATTTCCCTACTTAAGGTACTACTTTTCTTGTTTGCATTCTTCTGTCATACGAGATACACTAATGACCTTTGGACACACAACCTTCCTATGTCTGATTAAATTCATCAGGTTTGACTTCCAGATTGCCTAAATGAAATTCTCATAAAAAGAAGCATCACACTACAGGAGGTATTTCTGAAGCCTCTTTGGTAACTCGTCTAAAAAACAGATTTTTATATTTTATCAGAATTTCCTGTGTTGTCTTTATTGATTACTTAGGAAAACTGAGATTGGAAAGGGTTAAGATATTTGAAAATATATATCCATGAAATGTCTGTGTTACATTTAAAGTCTTTGGTTATCACTCTGGTTAAATACATGGCTATTACTTCATAGGGACTTATGCTATTTTGATCAGGTGTTTTAAACATTTTGGCATCTTTGACAGACTTCCTCAGTATCAAAATTCTAAGTTAAGTCTTTCTGATCTAAACTTAACTTTGGGATTTTCCAGTTGAACCCCTGGAAAGCCTCAAAGGATATATTTCTCATCTTGTAAAAATATTGAATGAAGAGGTTTATTTGGTAAATTGTATGGAAAACATTGTCAAATGAAAAGTAACGCTATATTTTCTTTTGATTACATTTATGAGTATGTTCTTAATATAAACGTCCCCAAATTATATAAAACTCTTAAAAATCTAATATGCCATCAGTCATAACTCTGGTTGTGATATTGATTGCCACATAAATAACCCAATTTCCTTGTCAATTGATGATTGTAATGAACTTCCATCAGATTTTTAACGATGCTATTCTAAGTCTCTGTCATCTAGTTTTAATTCTTCTCTAAAAGCATTTACAGTCAGATTCATGGAAAAGACTCTAACAAGTATGCTTAAGTATAGATTTCTAATAAGTTTAAAACTAATGTGCTAAATAAAAAAATTTCTAAACTCTAATTAAGAACAGATACATTCATAAAACTGAATCAAAATGAAGCAAAACAAAAATTAGATGACATTTTAACTGGTGAAGTTAATGTTTTTAACTGAAGGCTTTCATTTAAAACAGAGTTTATGACAGTTTTGTAAATCATACTTTTGTGAACAAAGGTAAAAACATTTACTTTTTCTCCCTATTTGATCCTCCTAAAATTCAGAAACTATTTTTGAATATCCTTATGGCAATATGGTTATTTACATAAGTTCAATAAAAATCAACTGTCTTTTTCATAACATGATACAATTGGAAACATCGGTTATATTACCAGGGTTTTGACTGAAATATCATATTTCAAAATGTACATAAAATGCCCAACTTTAAGGATTCTCAGCCTTACTGTAAGAAAATAAAAATTGTCACTTTCTGACAGATCCAGAAATCTTAAGACTGTAAATGAAATCTAAAGTCAGCCTTGGTTTGGCTTTCTAGACTCAAGAGGTTTTTAAATCTGAGATTCCTATGTGATCAATATAAAGGAAAAAGTTGTCTCTTTTAAAAAAGCTATATTATATCTGTTATTAGATTGTTTATTAGAATAAACCTCTACACACTGTTTTCAAGTTCTTGCTATCTAGATTCTGAATTCTTCTAGATTCCTCAAACTCATCTTTTTCTACAAAACTGCCAAAAATGGAAACTGCTCCTTTCCTGAAGCTCTAGGAGCTAAAATTAGATAAATTTTAAGGGATAAGTCGTGCATCTGGCATATGGACCACATAAAAAGTTCACCAAACCACACAATGACATAACCAGAGATATTCAACCTCCAAACAAAATGAGAAGTTAATGGCTTCATGCTATAGATGACATTTCCAAAGCCTTCTAAGCAAGACTGCATATCATGAGACTCTTACTCCTCTTAATCCTTACCTTTTTCACATGGAAAGATAATAGTATAATTAAAATTTTGCAATCAGTAGCTTCTGTTGTTAACTTGATAAAACCTGACCCAACAGATCCTTTAGTCCTCTTAGTGGGTAACTTTGGCAACATCCCTAATACAATTGTTGTTCACTTTCTGCTTTAGTTCAACTCAGTCATGAGATACTAGAAAATAAAATTCTATTATTGATTGGTTAAAATTTTAAAGTCTGAGCTATTGCTAATGCTACATGCTTTACCTGAACAAATTTCTCTGAGAAAAGAATATACACAAAATTTAAAACATTTAGGTCATGTCTATTGCCTTTGAAAGTGCCGGGCCACTGCTCCTACCATTATTATTCACACTGCATTTCATTGCAGCTTGTCTGAACAATGCTGGGCCAACACTGTGCTGTTCTTAAGCTGCTCTGCTTTGCCAAAAATTGCTGTGCCTCTGATACATCAGTTCTCCTGATGTGGCAAGATCAGCTTGCATTTTCTGCTAAACTCTTCTTCCTAACCTATGTGCTACATTTCTGTATATGGGTCTTAAAACATTGTTATTTTAAACTATCAGTTTCTTAAGAAAACAGTTATTTCTGATTTGCAGCTTTCTCTCTCCAAGCAAAACTGGTTAACCAGAATCTTTGGATCATTGCTCCCCCCTCCCCTCACAAGCATCCTTATTGGGAGAATAAGTTGAGGAGTAGATGATGTTCTATACTCAAAATTATCCCCTTCTAGGATGCACCCATGGTAAATGGACCACATGCATGTGTCTGAATCCCTCTTTTAATAGGAATGCTCTTCCAGAAAGCCCCTCAGTGCCACGGGCTTCCCGACTTTCCTTCCATTCATGCTCAGCTGTTCTAGCTCATATTTAACAAAACCGTTGAAAAAGCTGCATGTAATCCTCATTCTATCACGTGGAATCAGTTGCTACCGATGAATTCCTTTTTTTTTTTTTTTTTTTTTTGTAAAGTTCAAGGGTGATTCATCATATTGTTTTGGACAGTTTTTAGCTCAAATGCATTCTAAATGACAACTGTGGACAACAGTCTGGTTATACTGGGTAAGTAGTACCTACTAAGGAATGATGCTATAAGCCTTTCATTCCTCCCTCCTTCACTCTCTGTCTCACTCTTTCCTTTTCCTCCTTCCTTACATTTTTCTTCTTTGAATAAATAGTTTGTTGAAAGCAGCATAATTCCACATTAGCCTTGTCGGCCATATGAATGGTTAACACGGTTGCCTCAATATGGAGTCGTCTACCACCCTGTGAGTTGCTTTTTCCTTGGTTGGTGATGGATAACTCCCATACGCTAGAATCTGTGGGTCATCACTATTATTGTGGCAATGCTGAAAGATGCCAGTGTTTCTTCAAAGGTTGAACTTCACCCTCTATGATGTGTTTCTCAATCTTTCTTTCATTATCATGCTTCACTTCCTGCCCACTCAAACCCCTAGAAGCCTTTTTAACTTTTTATTCCCTAATCACTTCCCTTCTCCTCCTTGAAATTTTAATACCACAATATGTTACATATCTGTTGGTTTATGCAGTGTTGTCTGCCAACCATTGCAATAAATACGTTTTATTTATTTCACCACTCCTTCCTACCTCTGCTAAGAACCAGTTTTTTACCCATGGGGCAATATTAATCTTCACAGAGAATTTATGCTTTCTGGAAAAAAAAAAGCAAAAAAGCTCTGATAATATTGTCTTTTTTTCTTCTTTTGGGAGAAAGGCAGTTTGATATAATAAAAGGATTAGAGACTTGGGAGTCAGAGAAGATGGGGGTTCTGTTTTTGCCATTACCAGCTGTGTGATCTTGGGAAAATACCTCTAAATCTTATTTCATAAGCAGTAAAATGTAGGAAAGTATACTTAATTCATAAGGCTGTTTGGAGATTAAATTTGGAATTCCTGTGCTATCTTTAGCATAGTGACACTCACATAAGTATAATTCCCCAGTAGTTACTCTAGGTTATACCGGTCAACTCATCAATTTCTCGATGCTGATTACCGTCTATCTTCTTGAAATCATATTATTCCTGGATTAATTCACACACTATTGCATATTCATTTCCATAAGATGTTACAACTTAGTATAGACATTCTTCAAACTGGTTCATTTTCCCTCTGGAAGGAAAAACAGCTTGCATTTAGTTAGAGCTCACAGAACCCAGATCATGTCGGGTAGAAAGTTAAACAGAGTGCACACTCTGTAGATTAAGGAATAAATTCCACAAGTATTCGTATTTCCTGGGTCTGGAACTGAACAATAACTTCTTAGATCTTTGCTAGAAATTTTGGAGTCTGCTCAGTAAAATGGACACTATGGTAGTCCCTCCTTATCCATGGGGGATACATTTTAAAACGCCTGGGATACTCCCTGAAACTGTGCATAGTACCAAACCCTACATAAACTATGTTTTTTCTATGCATACATACCTATTATAAAGTTTAATTTATAAATTAGGCACAGTAAGAGATTAGCAACAATAATAATAAAATAGAAAAATTATAACAACATACTGTAATAACAATGATGTGAATGTGGTCTCTCTCTCTCTCTCTCTCTCTCTCTCTCTCTCTCTCTCTTAAAATATCTTATTATACTGCACTCACCTATTTTCAGACCTAGGTTGACTGTGGGTAATTAAAACCTCAGAAAGTGAAACCTTGGAGAGACTATTGTGATTCTAGGAGTTCTTAAGGGTATGCCTTTTCAAACTTCTTAATCCTTGCTACTGAGACTTTGATTCAAAGACCAGCAGCTCCAGCATTCCCTGGGAACTTATTAGAAATGCAGACTCTCAAGTCACACCTAAGAACTACTGAATCAGGATCTTCATTTTAATAAGGTTCCCAGCTGATCTGTATGCATTGTAAAGTTTGAGAAGCACTTTGCATAATCACTTTTCTTCCTCTAACTGCATCCGATAATCTTTTAATTAACACTATTTGAAAATATTACTACTTATTCATACCTATTAATGCTATTAACTAAATACTAAGCCTAGCCTTCATCAGTAAATCTTGTACCGTAAAAGTTGTACACTGGCTACACCCATAGAGTGATTCTAAATTTTAGTTATGAGGGTGTGCATGGGGGCTCATGCCTGTAATCCCAGCCCTTTGGGAGGCCAAAGCGGGTGGATCACCTGAGGTCAGGAGTTCGAGACAAACCTGACCCATACGGTGAAACCTTGTCTCTACTAAAAATACAAAAAGTAGCCAGGTATGATGGTGGGCACCTGTAGTCCCAGCTACTCAGGAGGCTGAGACAGAATTGCTTGAACCCAGGTGGTGGAGGTTGCAGTGAGCAGAGATCGCACAACTGTACTCCAGTCTAGGTGACAGAAAGAGACTTCGTCTCAAAAGAATAAAAAATAAATAAATAAATAAATAAATAAATAAATAAATAAACTTTAGTTATGTTTATAAGTTACCTGAGAAGCCTACTAAAAATGCAGATTCCAGGAGACTACCCACAGAAATTAGTATTCACTAGATTTATGATGATGTCCAAGAATATGAATTTTCTATAAACATGTAAGTTTTTTTTTTAATGCAAGTGATTTGTGGACTGTAGTTTATGATATATGGCATCACACTATTTAATTTAAAAAGGATCTTGCTGTTTCTTATTCCTTTAATCATCATGAGAGTTGCTGGTCACTATGCAGGCATATCTGGTGGGTACAGAGCTTAGGCAATGTACACAAAGCCAGTTTCTTAGAATACTTACTCATCTCACTGTAATATTCTTAATATTTTCTCTGACGTTTTAACACTGCTCTGGGAAAGAACATGTGAGACTGGCTGAAGCTGCAGAAAATGTATTGCAATACTTATTAGTGAAGGGGAGAAATTTTCATCATTTAGTCCCTCTTTAATCAATGACCACTGCCAAGACAACTAATATTTATTATAATATTTATAACTTCTCTTGTAAGTATGTAGGGGAGGGGATTGTTAAAAATCCAGATACATCACAATGCTTTGAAGAGAATTTCAAAGAACGTCTTACCTAGCTGTAAATATTATTTTGTAAATGCTGGGCAGTAAATGGTTAATTCATAGAAATAGCATTTTCCCATAACATTTTGTGCTAGAATTAAGGTATCAGGTAAAACATATTGAAAGTCTTTCAGAAATTGATGCACAAAGCAGAAAACACATTAATAGGAGTACAAGAGACAATTTTAGAGATAGCAGATCATCTTTCCCATCTTGCTTGAGAAACAGATGCTGAATAACCATCATGTTACACAAAGTCTCCTTCAGAAACACTAAATGTAATTAGAAGTAACTGCTACTTGGAGAATGAAATAGAATAATAATAAGAGGGTTGGTGGCACATATTAAATGGAAGAATTACATAATCCTCTGTATATTTAATATTACATAAAAGGTTTTTATGTGCAGTGAGAGAGCCCATCAGATAAGAGAGCTTGGTAAATGAGCACATTTGACATTGAACCATGTTGAGGGTCGATATCGAGAATTTGACTTTGTTTATTGTTGTTATTTTCCATTTTTGTGACAAACATTGAACTACTGATTACACGGGGGGCATTATTTTTTGTGTTTTTTAAAAAATGATTTATTTTAACTTTTATTTGCCTTTCAACATTACAGCCACCATTGGGGTTTCTTAGATATCAGAACTAGACTTAATCAGTAGAAATTATGAAAATAATAACTTTTGAGTATCTGTCCGTATCTGTTATCTAGCTATCATCTCTCTCTCTCTCTCTCTCTCTCTCTCTCTCTCTCTCTCCCCCCCCCCCCCCTCCCCCTATCTACCTAGCTATCTATTGGAAGGAATTGAAGATTCCTCCAAGGTCCCTTCTCCACTTCAAGCCAATTTGATTAATAAGATTCTGAGGGCATTTCTGGAATCTATTTTAAAGGTAATATGGCAGCAAAAAGGAAAATGTAATAATACCACAGGAAGTAATATAAGGCTAAGTCAAGAAAGCTGTGGGTCATAGGAGCAGATGGACTGTTTAGGAACAGACCTAGGAAGGAGACTATAAGCCCCAAGAAGGAACGTTTTCCATCATTAGTTGTTAATGAAAAGAGAGTAAAAATACTCTTATGCATCATCCCAGTTCCCATGATGTTTTGATTGTCTTTTCTATAAAGAGACTGTTTTAAGGAGTAAGATTACTAGCAGTGCATCCAAGGGACCGTAGCTGGTTTACCTAACCCTTTATACTGTGATTGGTAAAAAATCACACAAGGTCCAGGGTAAGTAATGAGGTTGACATGTCTTTAGGTGCATCTTTGTTACAAGTTTTGAATCAGCTTTAAAGAAATTGTCCTTACCTTGGCTAAACAAAGAGACAGTGTTTTATCTTTTTATTTTCCAAGGTACGTGTCTTTTCTTATCCACAGCTAATCAAACAGAACAATTACATCAGCCTTGCAGATTTTTAAGATGCTAGGCTTTATACCTTCCAAACAACACTTTTTGTCACCAGTGATGTTTACAGTAAGACTAATAGTGGGGAGCTTAACGGAGAGTTCTTTCATGGCCTCTCATATGTCCTTGCTTACTGGCTATCAGCGTGACCAAAGAGACTCCAGCACATTATTGCTGACACGGCTTCATTCAAACTGTAGAGATGAGATGTCTCCATAGGCACACCAGCTACAAATATAAACATCTGTTGGGTCTATGCAGAAGATAAAGTAACCTCTTAACAAAGCAAAAAAAAAAAAAAACTCCAAACATATGGGTAAGGTGTAGATCTAAGGAAGCCCGAATAAGACAGTTTAAAGTTGGGTTTTTAATTAGATTGGGTTTGTTTAGAACATCCTTAGAGTGGTTCACTAGGTGAATTTAAAAATAGAAGTATGATAAGATTGGGTAATATTAAAAAAGAGACAGAGCAATGAGACTGAAACTCAGAGAAATTTAGGACACTTTGCTAACTGTATATAGAAAGTAGCTTTGGAAAAGTACATAGAGTTTCTCCTACAGTTCTTGGCAGTCTTCCAAAATCAGACTCAGAGTTCTTCAAATTTGGAAAGAGAGGATTGTTTAGAGATAGGGTGTCTGTGGGGCCTCTGGGCAATAGGAATACTTTGCTTTTCAAACAAGAGGTGATATGACTCTGGCATATCCATATATAGTTAGGTATCACTGTGTTGTTACAGGGAGTACTTTAAGACAGAGTCATGCTAGAATGAAGAATGGTTAATCTAAGGAATGGAACCTACAGATGAGGGTGCTAAAACAGTTTTGGAAGAGAAAAAAGAGAAGCCAAATTAAAAAGAGACCAGCGTAAGTAGCTGAGGCTATAGAAGGGCTCATGGTTTATAAAGAAATTGAAACTGAAAAAAAGCAATTACAAAATAAGCTTCACTGCAAGGCCACACAGCTCTATCAGAGGATACAAATGCTATTGAACTCATGGGGTAGTTTAGTTTTATACAATAAGGAAATACTGCTTGCCTTTACTTAAATCTGATATTATTTACCTCATTTAATCGCTAGTTTTCTAGGAGAGAGTCAACAGTAAATGATTAACGTATTGTGGCATTAGTCCTCAGCAAGCCTTGACCACTGAAAAAAGTAGTGGGTAACTTCCATTAAAATCAAAGCGGCAGGCAAAACCCCAGAATGCTTTCATAGGAAGGGGCTGGGAAGCACAAGCACCATCAGTGAGGACCATCCTATCAAGATGGGGAGCATACTGTGTTACTCTTTTCTTCCTTGATGCCTGGTACAATGCATGGCACATAGTTTTTGTTTTGTTTTGTTTTAGTAATGATTTGTGTATATGTGTGCCCTATGATGGGTCAGCTTGATGATTTCTTGTTAATGCTCAACTGAAATCTTAGTATAATATCCTTTAAAATGTTCTTTGTGTTCTCTTTGCTGCCCTCCCCGCAACAACACATTTAAAATGGGAAAGGTATAAATAAAAGGAAAAGGAAAATAAATTAGAGTACCAAATAAAAAGATAAGAGAAACCCCGAATAAGAGTAAGTTTCTGGATAAGAAAACAAAATCACATGAGTCATAGCAGGAGCATTACATACTTAATTAAACATGATGTTTAAAAGTGGGGCAATGGGGTAAATTGGAACACGTGTGTTTGGCAAAAGGAATTCATTTGTATGCAGAAATTAGGATTGTCCTCAACTGCTCTTATAGTAAGTCTAAATTTCCATCTTTTGCCTTTGTACTTTTCCATTACACACAGGACATTATAACCAGATCAGCGGGCAGCCAAGAGAGCAGAATTTATATTTCTAAATGAAAGTTGATAGTTAATAGCCTAGCTGCATAATGAGCCACATTTCTTGTGCAGAGTCCAAGCTTACACTGATTGTCCAAGTCTAAACAGTGACCCTCCCAAGGCTGATGATTTCCTCAGTAATCCCAGATGGCCCATGCTATCTGAGGCCCAATAAATCAACCCTATCTACAATACTTTTGCTGGGTACACGGAGAAGCAGCCACACTGGGCTTTCTCTGTGACAGTGAGGGAGGCGTGATATATACAACTTAGCTTACAGCATGTTTCCATTCATGGAGGTGTCAGATACATTTAAACCACTTTGCAATTCATATTTTAAAATGAAAAATTTACCTTAGCATAGATAATTTGTTGAAAAAAAGCAATTACAAAATAAGCTGCACTGCAAGGCCACACAACTCTATCAGAGGATACAAATGCTATTGAACTCATGGGGTAGT
Source organism: Mandrillus leucophaeus (assembly GCF_000951045.1). NCBI lineage: Eukaryota > Metazoa > Chordata > Mammalia > Primates > Cercopithecidae > Mandrillus > Mandrillus leucophaeus. The sequence continues at coordinate 2,550,204 of NW_012102155.1, forward strand.
TTAGTTTTACACAATAAGGAAATATTGCTTGCCTTTACTTAAATCTGATATTATTCACCTCATTTAATTGCTAGTATTCTAGGAGAGGGTCAACAGTAAATGGTTAACGTATTGTGGCATTAGTCCTCAGCAAGCCTTGACCATTGAAAAAAGTAGTGGGTAACTTCCATTTTCTTGCACAATGTTTTCTTGCAGAATGGAGGATGCAGTGATGAAAAATACAGTAATTGAGGGTGAAATTCCTTGTAATGGTGATAGTGTATGTTTATTAAGTGCTTTCTGGGAGCAAAGCATTAGGTTAAGCCCCTTTCATGCATTATACCATTTAATCCTAACAAAATTCTGATGAGTTAAATACCACTGTAATTCTTATATTAATGAAACAGAAACTGAGGTTTATAAAGGTTAAATAACCTGCTCAAGTAGCAGAACCAGGATTTGAACCCTAATCTTGTCTGATGCTAAATCCCATGCTTTTACCACAGTATATTTACTTTGCTTCAAAATATAATTGAGCAAAAGAAACCTAAAATTTGTTTGTAGGCTCTATCTGGGTAATACTTTAATATCTTGTATCAATATAACATGCCTCTTCTAAAATTCAGCAAATTCTAAGACTCATCTTGTTGAATCCCTTTTGCTCCCGTGTGGAAAAGAAGAGAATAGGGGATGAACCCTCTTCAGTGGTAAATGACTATCCTCTTTGCCTCTCACATTTGACCTATCTCTTCAGGCTCATGATAAATGCCATCTTTCCAAAGTAAACTCTTCCGGAACTACACTCCCACCAAAGTCAGTATTAAGCATTTTTTTCCCACACTGTCCCCACCATGCTTTATGGATATATTCTCTTTTCTGAACCTCTCCACAGATTTCTAGGGGACAGTGTCTGTATCTTACTTGTAGCGTTATTACCAAAACATAATGACAGGCCAAAAAGAGATTTCGAAATTGAACTCAATCTTATTTAGAATATTCTGCTTCTGTTTCATGTACTTTAGTGTTTTTGTTTGCAATTTTAAAGTGCCCAAGAAGTGAGAGGAAAGAACAAAGGCCAACTCAATTGGTCGATTTGTACAAAATAACTTGAGCCCTGGCCAGGTGTCTATGCTGTTGAATCATTTGTCACATGGTTCCCAGGTGAGAGTACTCTGATGATTCTGTTCAAATTCGTCACAATAGGGTGGAGAAGCACCACAGAGCACAAGTTGTGCTGATGATGGTTTTTCAATGCATCGTCCTTCATATTTGCCAGAATTAATTCAAGCAGTCATTCAACAAACATCATTTGTGCATTGAACAACACTAAGTTGGAGAGGGATTAGAAGACATGGTTTTCAGGAGAGGAAAATTACAAAAATGAGCATAATGACAGAAGTCTCTGTTTTCAAAGACTTATTTTCTATTAGCAAAAACGTGGAAGTTTGCTCCCTCCTGTATTTAGTATTTATTTTGTTTGGCTTATCACAAAAGCAATTTTTATATGGATAACACTTGACAGTTTACAAAGCACTTTCACACTCGTTTATTGTTTCATTTAGTTTTCAAGATAGATCCTAATCAGCATCCTGCTGATGCTGAAAACCAAACACACTTTGTTATTTCTTGCATCCAGATTGTAGGATTTAGAGGCAACCAATGAATGGCCATGCTAAATTAAGGTCATGCTGATGACATAGAGAAAGTGCTATTCTTTGGTTGCAGACATTAGAAGATACATTTCCTAGGCTAGACTTCTGTATCTTTATAAATCAGTCCCCACTTCCATTTTTAGCTCGTAGCCTAAGGAAAACAATAAACTATTTCCTGCCTTAAAAAACACCCACTTGAAATCACAACAATTATTTCATGCTAGATCACAACTTTAAGTTTTAATTTTAATTTTACTTTTTATTATTTTACTTTAAGTCCTGGGATACATGTGCAGAATGTGCAGGTTTGTTACATAGGTATATGTGTGTCATAGTGGTTTGCTGCACCTATCTACCTATCATCTAGGTTTTAAGGCCTGCATGCATTAGCTGTTTGTCCTGATGCTCTATTCCCCTTGCCCCCCGACCCCCTGACAGGCCTCGGTGTGTGTTGTTCCCCTTCCTGTGTCCGTGTGTTCTCAATGTTCAATCCCACTTATGAGTGGGAACATAGGATGTTTGGTTTTCTGTTCCTGCACACATTTGCTGAGGATGATGAAATCCAGCTTCATCCACATCCCTGCAAAGACATAATCTCATTGATTTTTATGGCTCATAGTATTCCATAGTGTATATATACCACGTTTTCTTTGTCCAGTCTATCATTGATGGGCATTTGGGTTGGTTCCATGTCTTTGCTATTGTAAATAGTGCTGCAGTAAACATACATGTGCATGTGTCTTTATAGTAGAATGATTTACATTCATTTGGGTATATACCCAGTAATGGGATTGCTGGGTCAAATGGTATTCCTGGTTCTAGATCCTTGAGGAATTGCCACACTGTCTTTTACAATGGTTGAAATAATTTACATTCCCTCCAACAGTGTAAAAGCATTCCTATTTCTCCACAGCCTCAACAGCATCTATTGTTTCCTGACTTTTTAATAATTGTCATTTCGACTGGCATGAGATGGTATCTCTATGTGGTTTTGATTTGTATTTCTCTAATGATCAGTGATGTTGAGCTTTTTTTCATGTTTCTTGGCCACACAAATGTCTTTTTTTGAGAAGTGTCTGTTCATGTCTTTTGGCCATTTTTTGATGGAGTTGTTTTTTTCTCGTAAATTTGTTTAAGTACCTTGTAGATTATGGATATTAGACCACTGTCAGATGGGTAGATTGCAAACATTTTCTCCCATTCTGTGGGTTGACTATTCATTCTGATGATAGTTTCTTTTGCTGTGCGGAAACTCTTCAGTTTAATGAGATCCCATTTGTCAATTTTAGGTTCTGTTGCAGTTGCTTTTGGCCTTTTTGTCATGAAATCTTTGCCCATGCCTGTGTCCTGAATGGTATTATGGTATTGTTTAGGTTTTCTTCTTGAGTTATTTTGTGTGTGTGTGTGTGTGTGTGTGTGTGTGTGTGTGTGT
>NW_012102155.1:2554101-2559153 GCF_000951045.1 Mandrillus leucophaeus
AGACTTTGCTAAAGTTGCTTATCAGCTTAAGGAGTTTTTGGGCTGAGGTAATGGGGTTTTCTAAATACAGAATCATGTCATCTGCAAACAGAGACAATTTGATTTCCTCTCTTCCTATTTGCATACCATTATTTTTTCTCTTGCCTGATTGTCCTGGCCAGAACTTCCAACACTATGTTGAATAGGAGTGGTGAAAGAGGGCATCCTTGTTTTGTGCTGGTTTTCAAAGGGAATGCTTCCAGCTGTTGCCCATTCAGTATGATATTAGCTGTGGGTTTGTCATAAATAGCTCTTATTATTTTGAGATAAGTTCTATTGATACCTAGTATATTGGGAGTTTTTAACATGAAGGGATATTGAATTTTACCGAAGGCCTTTTCTGCATCTATTGAGATAATCATGTGGTTTTTGTCATTAGTTCTGTTTATGTGATGAATTATGTTTATTGATTTGTGTATGTTGAAACAGCCTTGCATTATAGGGATGAAGCCAACTTGATCATGGTGGATAAGCTTTTTGATGTGCTGCTGGATTCGGTTTGCTAGTACTTTATTGAGGATTTTCTCGTTGAAGTTCATCAGGGATATTTGCCGGAAGTTTTGTGTGTTTGTGTGTGTCTCTGCCAGGTTTTGGTATCAGGATGATGCTGGCCTCATAAAATGAGTTAAGGAGGAGTCCTTCCTTTTCAATTGTTTGGAATAGCTTCCAAAGAAATGGTATCAGCTTCTTGTTTTACCTCTGGTAGAATTTGATTGTGAATCTGACTAGTCCTGGGCTTTTCTTGGTTTGTTGGCTACTAATTACTGCCTCAATTTCAGAACTTGTTATTGGTCTATTCAGGGATTTGGCTTCTTCCTGGTTTAGTCTTAGGAGAGTGTATGCGTCCAGGAATTTATCCATTTTTTCTAGATTTTCTAGTTTATTTGCATAGAAGTGTTTATAGTATTCTCTGGTGGTAGTTTGTATTTCTGTGGGATCAGTGGTAATGTCTTCTTATCATTTTCTAATGTGTCTATTTGATTCTCCTCTTTTTTTTTCTTTATTAGTGTAGCTAGAGGTCTATTTTGTTCATTTTTTTCAAAAAACCAGTTCCTGGATTCATTGATTTTTTGAAGGGTGTTTTGTGTCTCTATCTCCTTCAGTTCTGCTCTGATCTTAGTTATTTCTTGTCTTCTATTAGCTTTTGGATTTGTTTACTCTTGCTTCTCTAGTTCTTTTAATTGTGATGTTAGGATGTGGATTTAAAATCTTTCCTGCTTTCTGATGCAGGCATTTACTGCTATAAATTTCCCTCTTAACACTGCTGTAGCTGTGTCTCTGAGATTTTGGTACATTGTCTCTTTGTTCTCGTTGGTTTCAAAGAACTTCCTGATTTCTGCCTTAATTTCATTATTTACCAGGAGTCATTCAGGAGCAGGTTATTCAATTTCCATTTATTAGTGTGGTTTTGAGTGAGTTCCTTAATCCTGAGTACTAATTTGACTACACTATGGTCTGAGAGACTGTTATGATTTCAGTTCTTTTGCATTTGCTGAGGAGTATTTTACTTCCAATTATGTGGCTGCTTTTAGAACAAGTGCCATGTATTACTGAGAAGAATATATATTCTGTTGATTTGGGGTGGAAAGTTCTGCAGATGTCTATTAAGTCCACGTGATCCAGAGCTGAGTTCAAGTCCTGAATATCCTTGTTAATTTTCTGTCTCATTGATCTGTCTAATATTGACAGTGGGGTGTTAAAGTCTCCCACTATTATTATGTGGGAGTCTAACTCTCTTTGTAGGTTTCTAAGGACTTCATTAATGAATCTGGGTGCTCCTGTATTGTGTGCAATACAGGATATATATTTAGGATAGTTAGCTCTTCTTGTTGATCACTTTACCATTATGTAATGCCCTTCTTTGTCTTTTTTGATGTTTGTTGGTTTAAAGTCTGTTTTATCGGATACTAGTATTGCACACCTGCTTTTTTTTTTGTTTTCCATTTGCTTGGTAAATTTTCCTCCATCCCTTTGTTTTGAGCCTATATGTGTCTTTGCATGTGAGAGGGGTCTCTTGAATACAGCACACTGACGGGTCTTGACTCTTTATCCAATTTGCCAGTCTGTGTGTTTTAATTGGGGCATTTAGCCTATTTACATTTAAGGTTAATATTGTGATGTGTGAATTTGATCCTGTCATTATGCTAGCTGGTTATTTTGCACACTAGTTGATGTGGTTTCTTCATAGTGTCACTGATCTTTATATTTTGGTGTGTTTTTGCAGTGGCTGGTACCAGTTTTTCCTTTCCATATTTAGTACTTCCTTTAGGAGCTCTTAAAAGTCAGGCCTAGTGGTGATGAAATCCCTCATCATTTGATTGTCTGAAAAGGATTTTATTTCTCCTTTACTTATAAAGCTTAGTTTGGCTGCATATGAATTTCTGGGTTGAAAATTATTTTCTTTAAGAATGTTGAATATGGACCCCAACTCTCTTCTGGCTTGTAGGGTTTCTGCTGAGATATCCACTGTTAGTCTGATGGGCTTCCTTTTTTGGTGACCTGGGCTTTCTCTCTGGCTGCCCTTAAAATTTTTTCCTTCGTTTTGACCTTGGAGAATCTGATGATTATGCATCTTGGGGTTGATCTTCTTGTGGAGTATCTTAGTGGTGTTCTTTGTATTTCCTCAATTTGAATGTTGGCCTGTCTTGCTAGGTTGGGGAAGTTTGTCCTGGATAATATTCTGAAGTGTGTTTTCCAACTTGTTTTCATTCTCTCTGTCTCTTTCAGGTACTCCAACCAATTGTAGGTTTGGTCTTTTTTTATAGTTCCATATTTCCTAAAGGTTTTGTTCATTCCTTTTCATTCTTTCTCTAATGTTGTCTGCCTGCCTTATTTCAGCAAGATGGTCTTCAAACTCTGATATTCTTTCTTCTGCTTGATTGATTCAGCTATTGATACTTGTGTATACTTCACGAAGTCCTCATGCTGTGTTTTTCAGTTCCATCAGGTCATTTATGTTCCTCTCTAAGCTGGTTATTCTAGTTAGCAGCTCTCTTTAATCTCATGTCTTTTTATCAAGGCTCTTAGCTTCTTTGCATTAGATTAGAACATGCTCCTTTAGCTCAGCAGAGTTTGTTATTACCCACCTTCTGAAGCCTACTTCCTTCAGCTCGTCCATCTGATCCTCCGTCCAGTTCTATGTTCTTGCTGGAGAGATGTTGCAATCATTCAGAGGAGAAAAGGCACTCTGGCTTCTTGGGTTTTCAGCATTTTCATTGATTCTTTCACATCTTCCTGATTTTGCCTATTTTTGATCTTTGAGGCTGCTTACCCTTGAATGAGATTTTTATGGGGACTTTTTGTTGTTGTTGTTGATGCTGTTGTTTTTAAATGCTTTCTTTTTGTTTTTCTTTAATGGTCAGGTCCCTCATCTGTAGGGTTGTTGCAGATTTTTGGGGGTTCACTTCAGGCCCTATTCATCTGGTTTGCTCCCTTACCTGGAGATGTCATTCCAGGAGGCTGGAGAATAGAAAAGATGAGTGCCTGCTCCTTCCTCCTCCTCTGACCCCGAGCGACACCTACCTGATGCCAGTAGGAATGCTCCTGTACAGGGAGTCTGACAACCCCTGTTGAAGGGTTGTCATTCACCTTTCCTTAAAAGAGGAAAAGCTAAAAGCAGTTATCTAGGCTTTTGATTGGTCTCTTTTCTTCTTCTAGCACCAAGGAAACCAAAGACTATGAAGTGCTATCAGTTGAGCAGATGAATCAGAGATTCAGCTCATAAAATATCAGCTAAAAAGTAAAATTAAGTCATTTCTGTTTTGAAACATAATTTCCTATAGAAGAAGGGATATTCTGAGGATGGTGACATTTTCTCTCTGACTGGATTCAGAAAAAATAAGCTGACAAAGCATAAGCAACTTAGATTAGAATAACGAAGACTTTCTTGATGAGGACAGAATGCCCAATGGTTGAGGGGGAAAGTCTTGAAAAATGGACTATATTTTCTGTTGGAATGGGTATAGTTGCAGTTCTGATAGGTAGAGTTGAAGATTTTTTAAAAACAATCTTTCAGCCCCCTAACAGTTCTTAAAATTAACATTTTTATTATGAAATAACTATACTGACATGCAGTTGTAGGAAACATTACAGAGAGGTACCACTCTTTACACAGTGACTCCCAATGGTAACGTTTTTCAAAACTGTACTACAATATTACAACCAGGATCTTGATGTTGATACAGTCAAGACACAAAACAGTTTCCTCACCACCAGAGGGTCCCTCTTGTACCCTGGTAGTCATACTCACCTTATTTCTCCTTACCTGTTCCTGACCCTTGGCAACAACTAACTGGTTCTTCATTTCTAAAGTTTTGTGATTTCAAAAGTGTATTATAAATGGAATCATCCAGTATGTGACATTTTGGTATTTTTTTTTTTCTCAGTGTAATTCCCTGGAGATTCATCAAAGTTGAAGTGTATATCAATTGTTTATTCATTTTTATTGCTGAGTAGTATTCTCTAGTATGGATGTACTGCAATTTAACCATTCACTCATTGAAAGAAATGTGAGTTGTTTACAGTTCTTGGTTACTATGAAAAAAGCTGTTAGAAACTTTCATATACAGGTTTTTATGTGAAAATAAGTTTTCATTTGTCTGGGTTAAATGTCTGGGAGAGCAATTGCTGAGTTATATGGTATTTGCACATTTAGTTTTGGACAAAACTTCCAAACTATTTTCCACAGTGGCTGTACCATTTTACATCCTCCCCTACCCCCGCAGCCATATATGAGTGATCCTGTTGCTCTGCATTTCTATACACCAGCATTTGCTGCTGTCACTCTTTTTTAATTTAGCTATTCTGATCGGTATAGAGTAATATCTTATTGGGATTTTACTTTGCATTTCCCTAATGGTTAATGAGATTGAACCTAATTTCGGCTTATGTGAATACCATCTCTCTAGCCCCTTTGGCTAAATGTTTGTATGTGTCTTCTGCCCATTTTCTAATTGGATTATTTATTGCTGTTGTTTTTTAACTGTTGAGTTTTGAGAGTTCTTTATGTATTCT